>NC_039266.1:22789652-22847152 GCF_003368295.1 Carassius auratus
TAATGTTGAATATTTTTCACGGGTTATTTAATAAGAGTTAAAGCTCTTTACATCAGTAAAAGAAAACATGTCTAATAGTTGTGCACCCCTGAATATCAGCCAACAGAGGCTTGTTCTATCACTGCTCTTCTGTAATCTGCTGAACGACTGAAGGTAATGTAATGAAGTGTAATGAAGCGTGTGTCACCTCACTGAAGGCTTGACTGGGTGCCGCAGAAGCACCGGTGTCCTCCATGTATTCCTCCCAGACGAAGTGCTCAGGGTTCGGGTGTCCTACAACAAAAAGTCAAGAGTTTGTTCTTCCAGATGTAAAGAAGACGAGGAGGGTTTAATGAGTGATCTGAAACACTCTCAGATCCACGACGGGATGAAGAGAGAGAGTAACTCTGAACACATGAGGAGCATGTCTCTCACCCTGAGGAGCTGTGAGCGGCCGGCCGTGGTCCTGACACCAGCCCACCGGGTGAATGTAGGGACTGCTGGCGTCACACCTGAGGAACACACAACACCCGTCAGCTGCTGCATACACTTCAACACTCATCTTTCAGTTCATTTACTTTATACTCGTTTTCTTGTGTGCATGCCATTTTTGCTTATTTTTTATATTATTTGAATTTTAGTATATTTCGAATGTGCATTTGTCATTTAAATGTTTTTGTATTTTATTTGAATTTTAGTAAATGTATTATGTGCTTTTGTCATTTTCATTTATTTGTATTTTATTTGAATTTTAGTAAATGTCTTACATGTATTTGCCATTCTTATTTATTTTTATTAATTATTTGTATTTGTTTATTTTATTCTACTTTAAGTTATCTCTTATGTACTTTTTAATTTGTATTATTTAATTTCAGTTTTTAGTGTTTTAGTACTTTATGTTCATATTAAGATTTTATTTTTTATTTCCACTTTAGTTTTAGTTAAGATTTAATTTTATTTATTTCCAGTTATGAATTTCAGTGAATTAAAATAAACTTTAACATTAATAACTTTTATTTATGTATATACTACTACATATTTTCATTGAATTAGATTTTATTTTTATATTTTTAAACTTTCATTTTGATTACATTTGTAGTTATTTTTAAATGTGTAAAATTTTTTGTCTTTATTTTAACAAGCATTTTATTCCCATTGCACTTTCTAAGTTTTTTTAAACGTAAGTTTTTCATCTTATGTTTATATTTGATTTCAGCTTGTTTAATTTCAAACTGCTGTATTAACTTCATCCCACATGCCCATGTTACTGTAGTATTATTTATATAACATTACATCATTAATTATAAATATATTGAATTTGCTTTTATTTTTTTCAGTTTTAATTTTAATTTGAGTTACTTTTGCAACTCAAATTATTTTTGTAGTTTTTATTTCTAAAAATATAAAAATATTTCCACATTTGAAATCTTCACTTTTTATTTCAGTTTTAGCTTTATTAATTCATTCACTGAGGATTTTTTTTCTTTTATTTCTTTTGCAGTGGAACCAGTGATGCAGGGATTGTTTCTCCATTATTTCAGCATAAAGCACCTGAGTGTATGACAGAGCGTGTGTGTGTGTGTGTGTGTGCAGTGTGTATATCTGCTGAGCGTGTGACTGTTCTTCCACACACACACACACACACACACACACACACACACAGTAATAACACTCTCTCAGACTCGGATCCATCTACACACATCTCTGTGTTTCACCTCATCTCATGAGCAGATCCCAGACGCAGTGCGTTGTGTAAACACACACACACACACACACACACACGACACGCATCACACAAACAAACACGAATCAGTCAGGCATCATAAACACTCCTCACATAAGCAGGGGGATATTAATGCGCTACTATTAATGTGCGTGAGAGATGATGACGATGATGATGATGACGATGATGATGAAGATCGGAGGATCCAGTCACAGCCTCCACAGAACACCACACACACTTCTGTTACATCACACCTCCTTTAAATCATCATCATTATCTGGGATCTCTCTTCTGTCATCAGCCCCTCGCTCCTTATATTCATATATCCATTAGGGGTTTGCATATTTGGGGACCTGAATGGATTCTATACATACAGACAGATACATGGTAACACTGAGCATTCTGGGTAACCATGCATTTACTGGTGTCAGCACACAGAGAAGTAGGGTAGGTTAGTTAGTGCTGGTCACCAGTAGTCGTAGGTGTCGTCCCAGTTGTCGAAGTGCACTAGGAAGCGCTGGTCCACGATGTCGGCGATGCTGGCCACACACACCAGACACGGGTTCTTACGGTCCACGGCCTCCAGCTTCATGCCCACCTCAAACAGCGAGGCGCTCGACTCCTGCGAGGAGAAGCTGCTGGTTAGGGACACACACAGCATCTCTAGCGCAGAGTGATGCGATACAATGTTACCTGACTCCTTACAAACGGAACTGATCACGTAACTCAGTTACTATTTATGGTAAGTAATGCGTTATGTTACTTTTGAGTTACTCTTTAAATCCAGGAAGTGCTTGCTTGTTGGTTTTTAATATGAAAAGTTCTTCTTGTACAAATGTTTCAGCCCAAAAGTAAAGTGAATGTAACTCCAGGTCTGTACAGTAGAGGGCGCCGCTCAAACTAGTCACATGACGAATATAAGGCAGGAGAAGAAAGTCATATTCAGCAATAACTCAATATAAAACACAAATGTGTCATGTGACTCCTGTTCTCTGTCACCATGACAACACCAGAGCTGTCACTCAACACAGGAGAAACAAAGTAACGCACGGATTTCCTTCTAAATCAAGTCATGCGTTACTTTACTAGATACTTTTAATCTGATTTGCACCCCTTTGCAAGGCTAGTGATGAGGGCCTTACGCTGGATCTGAAGAGGTTCTCCGGCGCCGCTTGAGCGTTACAGGCCTCCAGATATTTCTCCCAGTTAAACTCGTTCAGTTTGTAACCTGAGCACACAAAATACAGAAGAGATCAACCAGAAAGATGACGACACTAAACACATCCGGGTCACATTACACCTTAAAATCTTAAGGAATAATATTTCACAAAGAAGTTTGACATTTATATATAATAATTAAAGACATTTCTCAAAGTGAGATGATCTGCTTCATCACTGCAAGAGTTTTACTGACAGTATTAAACAAATTCATAAATGATCAAATAAACAAACAGAAGTATTTATTTAAATCAGAATAAGCTGAAAAATACACAACAAATGATGCCATTATTATTATTATTATTTTTTTTTCAGAAAAACATCTGACCAGATGTTTGAGAAGAAACACATCAAACTGAACTGTTCTTCTTCTTCTTATAATTATCTGGTATATAAATCTGTCTAGTTTTCTTCTCATCTTGTGGTGAATCCAGACATCTCCTGGACGGTTCTCTTCTTCTGGCTCATGTTTGACTCACACACCTTTGGGTGGATGGAGTGTGTGTCCCGTCGCCTCGCTCCATCCTGCCGGTTTGATGTCCGGAGAGTCAGCGTTTACCCAGAAGTCATAGCACTCGGAGTAACCATCGATGTGGAGCCGCAGACGGAAGCCGATCACCTTCAACAACAACGACAGGAATCTCAATCTCTATCAGACACGTCCACATGACGCTAAACTCACCAGCAACACTCCAAACAAGCTCAGAAACACAAAAATGATCCGATTCCATTCATTTTGACACATTTCTGCATCGCAGCAATGCATTCTGGGACATCCATTCCTCCTCTCTGAAGAATACATGTGCATCTGCTTTTTGTTCAGAATTTAAAGCCATTAAATAAAGCATATACAAACATCATCAAAACCAAAGTGCATTAAAAAAAGAGAATGCATATTTAATAAAAATAAAAAAACTTTATTAAAAAACTTGATTAGACTTTACTCGAAGCTGTTATGCATAACGCATTATAAAGGTATAATGTAAAGCATCATATTTTTATATAAGTTACTGTAACCAAAGATAAATACATTATAATATTAGCATATTCCTTCTTACATCTAAAATAGTCTGTCATGTGTTTTAATGCATTATACTTTCTCAAGACGTCACAATGAATACATCAGAATTATATCTGTGACTACAATTATTCACGAGATCAGAGACAGACAATGCATTATGAAGTGCATTACAGGGTATAATCAATTAATGCAATAACATTTTTTTATTTGTGTGTGTGTGTAGGCTTTATATAAAGTGCTACCAAAGTAATGCTTTTAATTATGCATGCAGGCTAAGTGTCAAAAACTTGGTAACACATTAGTTAAAGCCTTTATATACACACACACACACACACACAATGCCCTATACATTTTATTTTTCATGCATTATGTCTTGCCATGCATATAATGCATTGTTAGATCCTTGGATTATTGTTATAATAAGTTATAACACTTATCTATTGATAGTTGCATCCTTAGAAAGGACAATGCATTAAACCACAACAAACAGCCAATGCATGTTAACTCTGGTTACAATTATTTATGCAAAGCTATAATTCATAACAGTGTATACATGAATACCTTTATAATGCATTGCACAGACAGGACACAAGTGAAGCCTCTGAGAGCTGGAGGAGAGCAAGACAGCGAGTAAGAGACAGATTCTGACCTCGGCCACGGACAGCACACAGAACATGGACGGATGCAGCGGCTCGATGCCCTCCAGCCTCATCCCCACCTTAAAACCATTCCTGCTGTCGGGAAACACCTGGAACTGGAAGAGGAGACCAGGAGTTAGTATCAGGAGTCCATCACATCTGTTTTACATTCTAGTCATGCATCTGGCAGACGCTTCTATTCAAAGCCACTTGCATTGCATTCAAGAAATACATCTGATCAGTTCATGCTTTCCCTGGAAACGATGCTTCCTCCGGTCTTTTTACATTTTTCTACATTTAGGTTTATTTATTAAGAAAACTGGTATTTGAAATGAAAGCATGAACATGTTGCAATGTAAATTGCCAGATTCTTTCATGTTTTCTTCCTCTCCGAGAGGTGTTCTGCTGGTCCTGGATCAGTGGTCTGTACCTCAGTGAAGAGCTGCAGAGGAGCGGCCGGAGATGCATCGTCCTCCAGATACTGATCCCACGACCACGGCTTCTTCTTACCGCTGACCGCTGCAGAAAACACACACCAGAACACACACCTCTCAGATCCAGACACACTCATGAGCACAGCGTGTGAGACGACTCTGTTTCCTACTTTGTGAAGTAGAGACTTTATTCTTCATCTTTGCGGTTTCTTCTTTCGGTCGCTCCTGAGAAGAAGCACATGAGCACTCGTCAGCCTGTTCTGAGAGTCACTGAAGGTCAGGGGTCAGGGGTCAGGGGTCACTGTACTCACACGCAGACTGTACTCATCTGACACGCTTCTGGGGTTCAAACTGGGTTTCTTTCTCTTGCGCTCTTCACTCTGCATCATTCGAGATCGGCTCTGCAGAAACACAGAGAAAATGATGTAATATTATTAGATTTTAACACGTGTTTTCTGTGTGAATCTGTGTTAAAGTGTAATGTATTTCTGTGATGCTCCGCTGTATTTTCAGCATCATTCCTCCAGTCTTCAGTGTCACATGATCTTCAGAAATCATGAAAATATGATGATTTACTGCTCGAGAAGCATTTCTGATTATTATCAAAATATTGATTTGAGCTGTACTTCACTGAATCTCTGAGTCACTAGTCATGTGGTTTAACTGCTCTCTGCTGAACTGAGTGCTTTCTGACGGCTGCTCATATTTCATATTTCATATCGTGAGCTAGAATAAAACTGATGAATCAGAACTGACCTGTCCACAGTCAGGGGTTCAGCCCGAACAACACAGGCTTCATCTGTCCCCCATCACCTACAGGACCTGAGAGAGAGCAGCCACATCCACCCATCAGAACAGAGACTAAACCTGGTCAAACTACACTGGAACATGAAAGACACTTCACAGTTAAATGATTTGATTAGTTTTCAGGGCAACATTACTCATTATCATTTAGTTTATCTTGAAGTACTAAAATATCAAAATAAATGGAAATAAAAATAACAACCATAGACATTAAAAAGACAAGCAACAATTCTAAAACATAAAAATTTTAATAAAAACTAATCAAATCAGACAAAGGAAAACCTTAAAATGAAAATTAACCAAATCTAATTATAAAAAAAGAAAAAAATGATCAGTTATCAGGCTTTGAATTACCATTGAACACAAATACCAGAAATATTCAGTCAGAGAGAGACATGAGAGAGCAAAACACACACTATTTCTGGAAACAGAGCCCAAAATGAGTAAGAAATTAGTTTTAGATTAATTTAAAATGTATAATTTAACAAAGGAGTGAGAAAATATGTCAGAAAACTCCTCCAAATATGCAAAATAAGCTTTTTTCCACAAAATCTGTGATTTTCTCTTACTGTCTGGATGCAATCATCAGGCTCATGTCTGTATTTCTGCCCTTTAAGTCAAGATTAGATGTGAAATAACCTCACACATGTGAGAATGTGAGAATCTGGCTCAGATTCAGACAGGAATCGTGTGTTTGAGGTGTTTTTCTGCTGCGTCTGCACTGCACAAACCATTCTCCAGAGCCAAAATGCTACAGTTTAGTGAGAAACTGACGTGAAAGAGCAAAACAGATGCTATTTTTGGAATCAGTGCTTTAAGTGAGTATGAAAAGAGTGCTGATTTCCTTCTGCAGATTCATTGCATCATTCAAATCATGAGCAGAAACCCTGACTAACATCTTCCCAGAAGATTCCTCCCAGCATCCAGCGCATGTGTTTCTGTCACGTGCTTTCCTCCCATTCAAACCTCAAACAATAGAAACACCGCCGTGTCATCCTTCAAACAACTAAACCTTCAGAACTACAGATGCATTCAACCCAGAAGAGCCCGATTACAGACACAGATCACTCACAAAATCAGATTCTTCTGTGCAAAGAAGAAAGTTTCAAGAATGTTACAGCAAACACAGACTGAGACTCCACACAAGCAGCGTAAAGAATCAGAACAGCAGTCCAAATATACCAAAAACAGCCAATAATAATGATAACTAAACTTCACAAACTGTGCTAAACACCAAACATGCACTTGATCTGGGGCCTGTTCCAGAAAACAAATAAGCCAGGTTTATTTCAGTTAGTCTGACTTATTGTCAGCTGGTTTGGTTCAAAATAAGTCAGAAGAACTGATCTGAGCCTGGATTATTTCTTAGTACTAGTATATTTTTATTTAATGACATGTCAGCATTTTAGGGTATTTTCATGACAAAAACTATTTAAAGAATACAATGAATACCAGAAAACAAACACACACAAGTTATATTACACAATATTCAAAATTCTTTTTCTGTATGCTAAATAACACTTAGAGTGAGTTCACTTCAACATGCAATTAAAAGCAGGACAGTCCAATAAAATATGTTTGGTTTATTCAGTAAACTTGTTTTATGAAATATTTTCTCCATGTTCTTGTCAGAAAACTGAATGCTGTGAACATCGACTGCTGAGATGAACAGACGTCTACACAACAGTGACGAGAGCGTGCTTTAAATACTCTCTCACACACACACACACACACACACACTCGCTGAGCAGGAAGTGATGTGTGGGATCCATTCAGCAGGAAACATTTCAACAACTTCCTGCACAGAAATCCCAATAAACAAGAGAGAGAAGCAGAATTATCATCCGTTATGATCCGAGCGCACGTGAATATCGCTCCTGATCTACACAGAGAGCGCTTCACACACTAACACTGCTGTTTCAATGCACTTACACAGCTTTCTATTCCTGGAACTACAAGACATCCGCTCTGAGAGAATCCCTCTGCACTGAGCGTTTCTCAGCCTTCATTTATCATCATACACGCTCCACTTATAGAGTTCATATCAGCACAGCCATTATACAGAAGTCTAGTACTTTCATTAAACACAATTCATCTGTCACACTCTAGAATCTGAAACTTTAAGGGGTTTAAAATCTTTAAAAAAAAAACAAAAAAAAACTGTTTAACCTTTACATTCATTAACATTTACCCTTCAATTCTACAAAAAGTTGTTACTTTAACATTTTTTTCATTTCAATATAAAGTATAAGAAAATTAAACCTTTTTCATTTAATCTATTCAACATTTCTGATTTCATTTAGTTTCACTTGATAAAACATCTAAAACTAGAATAAACTAGGAAAATGACAAAAACATTATTTTTTTATTTAAATAAAAACTATAATAGAATCTCTATTATACTAAAATAACACTATTGTTGTCAACTACACATAGGGTTAGTTTTGATTACATTATTCTTATAAACATTACTGACTCTAAGCTTTTGAATGGTATCGTGTATTATGCTACAAAAGCTTTTTATTTTAAATAAATACTGATCTTTGGATCTGTCTACTCTATTCATTAAAGAATCCTGAAATAAAAATGTAAATAATATTGATAATAATAATAAAAATAAAAAAGTATCTTGAGCAGTAAATCATCATATTAGAAGAGATTCACCCAGAAAACCGCTGTTTTTTATATTAGAATAATATTCCACAGCATTACTATTTTTGCTGTGCTTTGGATCAAATAAATTCAGGCTTGGTGAGAGCAGAAGAGTCTTCTTTATAAAATATACCAAATATTAGTGTTCTAAAACTGTTGACCGGAACATAGATTACAGAAATGTTATACTGTACTGTTATATATATAACACACTATGTAGGTGTTTCGTCTTTTGTTTTGTGTGTGTTTTATTTTGCGATATACTCAATAATGTCAAATCAAACATCGTTAAAACAACAATTATTGTCGCAGACCATATATTGCACACCCCTAGTTTACAGTAATGATGGAAAAATTAATAATTTATCCTTTTATGAATGGAATCCATTCCAGCACAAATTCATCACTTGTATTCACTTGTAACATGGTTCGGTTCAGATTATTATAAAAACAAACCCACAAAACAAGATGATTAACTAACTAAAACAAGTCCCACTCCACTTTAGTCAGGATGAACACGTTATCTGATCTGAAAGCACTGATTCAGAGAGAAAGACTCCAGCAGGAGAACTGAAAACTGAACGTAAACACGGTATTTTTCTACAGTAAACCGTTTTGATTAATACTGTACACACAGAGCTGACTGAGGAACTATCTGAAGCTCAACAGGTGCAGCAGCTCCGACACGAGAAGACTGAAGAAGAAAGAGTCTCTCTCACACAGGAAGATGGCGACTGTCTTCAGCACAAACACACACATGTGATGACAGACACAGAGAGAGAGAGAGAGAGAGAGATAGAGAGAGAGAGAGAGAGACTGAGGGGAGAAGAACACAGCTGCGCGGGAGAAACAATGTAACACTCGCGCGCGCGCGTCAGCGGCGGACGGAGAAACATTGTAACGCGTCACACATCAAACACACACACGAGATACATCTTCATCTCCATTCGCTTTCAACGGCAGGAACACACACTTTAGTCGAGCAGCGTTAACACACACACAGTGCGGCTGTAGGGAACCCACACACGCATCACACACTCCTCACGACACAATCTCACACCTGTGGAGCAGACTGAACACTAAAGCGCAGATTCTGCGGCAGATCTTGATGATTTCTTACCCGCACTGAGAGCCGAGAGATCCACCAGACGAGGTGAGGTGACAGCACTGAGCAGTGCGCATGCGCAGAACACCAGCCCTCCACTGGAGGGGCCGGATCACGTGACCAGAGCAAACAACAACAACAACAACAACTCATCAGCAACACACAGCATCTCTAGAATATTCTCAACTCATCAAGTCACGTCACAAAAGCAAATATTCGCCGCAGACTACGGTTTCCATCAGAAATCATGCAATTTCTTAATTATTAACTTATAACAATTATAACAGTAATATATACAAATGTATTAGAATACTTATTTATAATTATATTGTTTATAATTATTAATTATATTATTTTTATTGAATAATAACTAATGACTATACTAGCAAAATGAAGAAACATTTTAAACAACCGAAGGTACTATATATCTCATAAATGCACATCTGCATTACATATTTTTGCATTATTTCACATCTGAATTGCATATTTTTGATCATCTGAATTTCATTTGCATTCATTCGGATTACACAGTTTTAACATTAAAATAATAAACTTAATTTGATTCATATTTGTCAGTCAAACATACATTAAACAGATCAGATCTATGCACGGCAACAATTATTTCTTTAATCAATTATTAATTTACTAATTTCATCTGCTCGATTTTTCTTATAAATACAAATATTTTCAACGCATTTATTCAAATTGCTTTATCCAGCATATACCCCCCAAAAAGATGGTTTAATAGTTGAAGTATATAAGATTGAAACAAACTGGACTTTTTTATGATAAATCTATAAAGTTGGTTATCATTTTCAATCTTTGATCTTTTTATTATTATTATTATTATTTCGATTATTTCCGAGTTCCAATTGGATTTATGTCACTCCAAAACCTTTAAGAAAACTTTTTTATTAAACATTATTCTTTTTTTCAAAATGAGCGTAGTATTGTAACATAAATTTTAAAATGTAGATAAAAATTCTATTTTATTCTATTATTTTCGGAGTGTGTCTGAGAACTGAAGTTTCTGATGTTCTCCAGCAGAGGTCAGTAGAGTCACTGATCACGATGTGTGTGTGTGTGTGTGTGTGTGTGTGTGTGTGTGTGTAAGAGCAGCTCATTCATTCATTTATTGTGTCTGTTAGAACATTATCTGACTTCATTCGATCAGTATCTCAGTTCTCTCCCCAACACACATCAGTTTACCTCAGTAAAATCATTCTGATGATGATGATGATGATGATGAACAGTGTGGTGACTGATAACAGTTGCTCAGTGCAGGACAAAGATTCAAATATGTCAGTAATCAGGGTCATGCTGTCAGAGGTCAGAGGTCAGCTTCAGAGCCGGTGCTGTGCTGGTTAACTCTCGTCAGCCAGGTCAGAGATTGTGTGTGTGTTTATAATGCTCATAAACATTCCTTCACGGAGGAACGTGCGTCTCGTGTGTCTCGTTCTCACATTCTTTCAGGGGACGTTCTTCTCACTCTCACAGATCACAAACCTGTTCACAAACACTCGCTGCATCCAAACACTGGTCTTTACCCATCATGCACTGGGCATGAGGAAGACGTGACATTTCCTATAAAGGGAAGTACATCAGTAAGACTGATGACTGATGTGTGACTTCAGACGTAAAGAGCCCAAAACAGCTCTAACTGCAACATATTTACATGTGTGTGTGTGTGTGTGTGTGTGAGAGAGAGAGAGAGAGAGAGTGCGCGTGTGTGTGTGTGTATGTGTGTGAGAGAGAGAGAGAGAGAGTGCGCGTGTGTGTGTGTGTTTAAAAATCATGATGCATTTTTACATTAAAGTGGGACTGGCACGTGACTCTGATTATCTGCCACTTCCAGAAAACTTCTGACTTCTGACTGTTTCCTCCTCGAAATAAAATAAAGAAGCTAACTGTGACTTTTTATCTCACACCTCCCACTTTTTTCCCCTCTGAATTATGCTTTCATTTAAAAAATGGAAGAAAAAAGTATGAATTATTATACAATAAGTCACAATTATTTTTTATAATTCTAGAAATAAATAAATAAACATTTATGCATATATTATATTTCATAACTAATGTTTATGATAATTAAATGTGCATTTTAAGAGTATAGTAGTTTTGGTAAGGAATTGTTAATAAATGCCCATGAAGAACGTCTATTAGTTTTATGCTCTTGATTTTGTGATTTGATCTACACACACACACACACACACACACACACTCACTCTCTCTCACAATCACTCTCTCTCTCTCTCACACACACACACACACTCACTCTCTCTCTCTCTCTCTCTCTCTCACACACACACACACACACACACACACACACTGAGTTAAAGATTAGAGAGCGCTGTGTGGATGGAGGTCGTCAGGGTTCAGAACATTCCAGAATCCTGTAGATTCCTGCGCTCTTACACTCCAGCACATGCAGCACACACAGTCTTCTTCAAGCTCAAGCAGTACAGCGTTGCGCTTGCAACACCAAGGTCAAGGGTTCAGACCGCAGGGAACATAACTGATAAAATGAGTAGTTTGAATGCAATGTAAGGCACTTTGTACTGAAGTTATTTATGAAGTTATTTATGACCACAGACAAACCCAAACTTGGTCTTTGAAATAAGGTTATTATCATTAACAAATCTAAAAGAAAAAAAAAAGTAAACATGAACTGTAATTTAAAATTGGTTAAAAGTTAAAACTGAAGAACTGAACTAACTAAAACTAAAATAAAATAAAAACTATATGGACATTAAAAGAACTAACAAAAATGACAAAAAAAAACCTTAACTAAAATTAAAACAAAACAGAAAATCTAAAAATCTAATTCCAAATAACACTGCTTTGACTTTATAAACCATTTTTATGCAACTATTTATCTCACAATTCTGACTTTTTACTCAGAATTGGGTTTATTTCACTCAATTCTTAGAAAAAAGTCAGTTGTGGGATAAAAAGTTGCAATTACCATTTTTATTTTTTATTCAGTGTCAGAAACAGGTTTGCATATGAACTGATCACATGTTTATCCTGAATTCAGTGTGAACCGCTGTGAATAAAAGCATCTTCCAAATGTAAACACATTTCTCCAAGAAGACATCATTTCACTGCTCCTTCTGTTCCAACAGATTAGATCATCTCATTAATAATGCAAACGCTTATGGCTCCACACACACACACACACACACACACACACAAGGGAGAGGTCAGAGGTCCCAGGAAGTGTCAGACAGCGAGATCCTCCAGAGATCCTGGAGACATCAGCACTGACCACTCCCTTCACCCAGAACGTCTCAATCTGTCAATCAAAGTCAGGTCAATTAGGTCTCAAGATCACACTGTACACAAGAATTCATGCTTATGAACCCTCTGTGACACTTGTCCTGTACAGTAGATGTGCTTTGTGTACATGAAGAACAAGTCAGAATTTCAGTATCACACTATGATAGTTTTTTATTAATATTGCTAGTTTTATTGAACATTTTGTGTTAGTGTAATTTTAGTAATGTTTTTTTTTTTTTATTATTCTAAAAATGTTTTATAATTTCTTCATATAATTTTTATAATTGTTTTTCTATTCAGTTTTTGTTATTTAATTCTTAAATGAAAATGAGAACTGCTGCCTTGGCAATTCGTTAAAATAAAATAAATATTTTTTTTCATTATTATTTTATTTCAGTCAAAATGTATTTTATTGCAAGCAGGGTTATTAAAGTTACTAAAACTAAAATCATAAAAAAATAAAATTTTCATTAAACGTTTTTAATCAGCTTTTTAATTAACATTTATCAATGAAAATATGATGTTTATTTGCTGTACTAAAATAGCTAAAACTACAACTGAGATACAAATATAGACTTAATCAACAGCTAAAATGACAAAAACACTAAACAAAAATACTAAAACTTGAACTAAAATGAAAAATATAGAAACAAAAACTGATTCAACAATATCAGTAAAGACTATATACTCAAATAACACAGATTTTTAGCTGTTTGGGTTTGTGTTGAACTGCGCTGAAGCCCTGTCGCTCATCATTTATTCAGCCTCTGAGCAGAAGCAGCAGTCCTGAAACAGGAAGTGACTGATAGAAATCAATCCTCATGTGCTGAATAAATCATACGCAGAGCACATCTATGAGCTCATGCTCCTGCAATCAAACAGACCGTGTGTTTTAATTTCACTTTCATAGAGACCTTCATTCAAGATGCAGAGCATAAGATACTGTAAACTGAGGTGATAACTGAGCAGAATCATCATATTCTGATTTCTGAAGATCATGTGACACTGAGACTGGAGGAATGATGCTGAAAATACAGCGGAGCATCACAGAAATGCATTACACTTTAACACAGATTCACACAGAAAACAGATGATTTACACTAGAATAATATCTCACATTTGTACTGCTTTTTATTTTTTTTAAATTAAATAGATGCAGGTGAGACAAATATATATAAAACCTTATGGTTGCTAGGTGGTTTCTAGGGTGTTATTCAGTTGCCATGGTGTTCTATGTGGTTGCTAGGGTGTTGTTTGGGTGCTAGGTGGTTGCTAGGGTGTTTTGTGTGATTGTTAGGGTGTTATTCAGTTGCTATGGTGTTCTATGTGGTTTCTAGTGTGTTGTTTGGTTGCTTAGGTGTTCTTTGTGATTGTTAAAGTGTTTGGTTGCTAGGTGATTGCTAAGGTGTTTGGTGTGGTTGCTAGGATGTTGTCTGGTTGCTAGGTGGTTGGTAAGGTGTTCTGTGTGGTTGCTAGTGTGTTATTTGATTGCTATGATTTTCTGTATGGTTGTAAGGGTGCTATTTGGTTGCTATGGTGTTCTGTGTAGTTGCTAGGTGGTTTCAAGTGTATTCTTTGTGGTTGCTAGGGTGTTGTTTGGTTGCTAGATGGTTGCTAAGGTGTTTGGTGTGGTTGCTAGTGTGTTGTTGGCTTGCTAGGGTGTCCTGTGAGGTTGCTAGGGTGTTGTTGGGTTGCTAGGGTGTTCTGTGTGGTTGTTAGGGTGTAATTCAGTTGCTAGGGTGTTCTGTGTGGTTGTAAGGGTGTTATTCAGTTGCTAGGGTGTTGTTGGGATGCTAGTGTGTCCTGTGAGGTTGTTAGGGTGTTATTCAGTTGCTAGGGTGTTGCTGGGTTTCTAGGGTGTTCTCTGATTTTGTAAGGGTATTATTCAGTTGCCAGGGTGTTCTCTGAGGTTGTAAGGGTATTATTCAGTTGCTATGGTGTTGCTGGGTTGCTAGGGTGTTCTGTGAGGTTGTTAGGGTGTTATTCAGTTGCTAGGGTGTTGCTGGGTTTCTAGGGTGTTCTCTGAGGTTGTAAGGGTATTATTCAGTTGCTAGGGTGTTCTCTGAGGTTGTAAGGGTATTATTCAGTTGCTATGGTGTTGCTGGGTTGCTAGGGTGTTCTGTGAGGTTGTTAGGGTGTTATTCAGTTGCTAGTGTTACGTTCCCACTTTTTAACTAGTCTAGGGGAATGGAGGAATACGTAACAAAGAAAAGGAAAATCCACATGGAGCCTCTCGTCCCAGTCCCAGCTCTGAAGAACACTGCCAACCACCAAAGGATCCACTAGAATGCGATTTATTATACTTTAATACATGCAGGAGTAGCAAGAACAAAGAAAACAGGCTTCAGGAGGGGGCATAGCCAAAATAACAAACAAAACAGCAGCTTACTCCATTTTGAAACTAACTTACCTAGCACAGGGAAAAATAAATAACAAAAAGACAATATATTTCCTTAACTACCTAACTGGTCCAAAAAACAGGAGAAAAGGAGTTAAAAGAAATGGGCACCCTCCTCCCTACAAGTTATAAAGTAGACAACTTAAATATTGAAGACAGGACTACAGAAGTATTAGCAATATTGAGCGGAGTTCAACAGTCTAGGTGGGAGCAGCAAGCAACAGTACACAAACTGAAACTCTAGCACAAAATTGGCATTAGGCATCAACTAACAACAGTACCAAAACCACAACACTAGTCTGGGGCTGCAGAGAGGGTCCATGCAGGGAGAGGGAGATGGCTCAATCTTTCTCCTTTCCTCTCTCTCCCAACTGTGCTTTCTCTGTGCTTTTATAGCTGGTTCCTCTCTCTGGAATGAGTGAATGAGTTGATTGGTCATCACGAGTATCAGGTGTCAGTAATCAGCTCCTATCAGCACAGCACAGGAGAGAAAAGATGACGGAGAACAAACAAAAGCTCTTGACTGACCCCAGAACAGTACAACCTACGTCACAGGACGTAACACTAGGGTGTTGCTGGGTTTCTAGGGTGTTCTCTGAGGTTGTAAGGGTATTATTCAGTTGCTAGGGTGTTGCTGGGTTGCTAGGGTGTTCTCTGAGGTTGTAAGGGTATTATTCAGTTGCTATGGTGTTGCTGGGTTGCTAGGGTGTTCTGTGAGGTTGTTAGGGTGTTATTCAGTTGCTAGGGTGTTGCTGGGTTGCTAGGATGTTCTCTGAGGTTGTAAGGGTATTATTCAGTTGCTATGGTGTTGCTGGGTTGCTAGGGTGTTCTATGAGGTTGTTAGGGTGTTATTCAGTTGCTAGGGTGTTATTCAGTTGCTAGGGTGTTGCTGGGTTGCTAGGGTGTTCTCTGAGGTTGTAAGGGTATTATTCAGTTGCTAGGGTGTTCTCTGAGGTTGTAGGGTATTATTCAGTTGCTAGGGTGTTGCTGGGTTGCTAGGGTGTTCTGTGAGGTTGTTAGGGTATTATTCAGTTGCTAGGGGTATGTTGGGTTGCTAGTGTGTTCTGTGAGGTTGTTAGGGTGTTATTCAGTTGCTAGGGTGTTCTGTGAGGTTGTTAGGGTATTATTCAGTTGCTAGGGGTATGTTGGGTTGCTAGTGTGTTCTGTGAGGTTGTTAGTGTATTATTCAGTTGCTAGGGTGTTGCTGGGTTGCTAGGGTGTTCTGTGAGGTTGTTAGGGTATTATTCAGGTGCTAGGGGTATGTTGGGTTGCTAGTGTGTTCTGTGAGGTTGTTAGGGTGTTATTCAGTTGCTAGGGTGTTGTTGGGATGCTAGTGTGTTCTGTGAGGTTGTTAGGGTGTTATTCAGTTGCTAGGGTGTTGCTGGGTTTCTAGGGTGTTCTCTGATTTTGTAAGGGTATTATTCAGTTGCTAGGGTGTTGCTGGGTTGCCAGGGTGTTCTCTGAGGTTGTAAGGGTATTATTCAGTTGCTATGGTGTTGCTGGGTTGCTAGGGTGTTCTGTGAGGTTGTTATGGTATTATTCAGTTGCTAGGGTGTTCTGTGAGCTTGTTAGGGTATTATTCAGTTGCTAGGGTGTTCTTTGAGGTTGTTAGGGTATTATTCAGTTGCTATGGTGTTCTTTGAGGTTGTTAGGGTATTATTCAGTTGCTAGGGTGTTCTGTGAGCTTGTTATGGTATTATTCAGTTGCTAGGGTGTTCTGTGAGCTTGTTATGGTATTATTCAGTTGCTAGGGTGTTCTTTGAGGTTGTTATGGTATTATTCAGTTGCTAGGGTGTTCTGTGAGGTTGCTCACAGTAAAAGTGATGCTTGTCTTAGCACACAATTTTCTTCTTGAGTTATATCGTGTTATCGTGCACACTGTCCTAAAGCTTTAGATTAGTTGGTTCAGTAAATATAAACGGTGAAGAACAGCAGCTGGTTATCAGACGGACAGATGAACAGATAACACTTCACCTGTCAGCAGCATTAAACTGTGAATCACAGAGTCTGACTGAAACGATATATGTGGCCAAAGAGGAACAGAATCAGTGTGAATTCATCATGACATCAGGACTGAAGAGGAAGAGCTGATGTTTGAAGAAGTTACATAACCAGGTGCTTCATTAACGCATCGTTTTCTGTGGTGGAATGTCCTTCCTCACAGATGGAACCCGATAAAGAAGAAGTTTTCATTTGTGCCACATGCTTTCATCTCTACATCATTCACACACTTCCATTTGTGTCATTTCATCACTGCAGTATTTCTGTACATTATCAGACATGTGGGAACATGTACATTTATTAAAGTACTTTATTTGATTCTTTGAAACAAGAACCATTAAAAAATAAATTAAGATTAATCGTATTTTTTGTTGATTTATGCACGCCCCCGTGCGCTGATCGGACACTGGTGGCTGTAGCTCCGCCCCCGCGAGTCCGCGTTTCATGGCAGTCAAATCTTCACACACACACACACACACACACACACACATACGGGTGAATTACAGCAGAAACACACACGCGTGCGGTGATCTGATGGATGATGGATGTGACGGACTGTGGCGGAGTGATTCTGACTGCGTTTCATTCATTCACGATTCATGGAGATGAGCAGAAACACAGAGCAGACAACAGGTCAGACACACACACACACACACACACACGAACTCCACTCATTCTTTGATCTCCTCTGATGTTTTACTTTGAATTGTATGTTGTTTTTAGATCGGGGGTGTTTGTAAAGTTCGTAATTTGATTCTCTTTTGCTCTTTTGCTCCTATTCCGTTGCATTTCATATTTTCTGATGCATTATTTGTTCTTTAGGTCTTTAGTATTGCATTGAGTGAATTGAGTTTGAGTGAGTTTATGCTCTAAACCTGATTTCTGTTCAACTGGATTCTAAACAGTAATAGTTTGTTTTGTTCAGTGATCAGAGTCACTGTCAAATCAAGTTATTATTCTGTATGAAGCACATATATTTCACTGTAATTCTGTCGTGCTCATGTCTGATCCTGAACATGTTCTTCAAATCTTCAAATATTTGCTGAGTAAATACAGTTTATTGAGCACATGATCATATTCCTCACGTATGTCACTGTGGATAAAGTGTTTGCTAAAGGAACAAATGCACAGCTATTTAATTAAATAGAACAACTACCATACCCAAATTGATGAAAGCCTGTTTTTGCCATGGAATAAAAGGAGTTAATTGCCACTTTTTATTTAATTGCAGCTGAGATATGAAAAAAAAAATATTCTGAGAAAAAAGTTGCAATTAATAAAGAATAAAAACCTGAATTGCAAGATTTAAACTCAAAATTGTCAGATTAGAATTGCAGAATTTTCAGAATTCTGAAATAAAAAGATGCAATGAATTTTATTTATTAATTTATTTGTGTGGCATAAACTCTCTTCCATAGAAATCGTGTGTCATTCCCCTTACTTCTACAGTACTACAGTAAAGTGAAGTGTTTGTGAAGCTGTTCCAGAGTTAGTTTAGTTCAGTTGTTCTCTGATGTTCCCAGCATGCATCACTTGTCTTTGTCCTGTAGTGTCTCATCAGATGATGTCATGAGCGAGACGTTTCAGAGTCAGGCAGCGACGGGACGGTCTCCTCTCTTCTGTCTTAAAATGTTTACATTCGATGGGAGCCAGAGAGCGCTCGGTCGTGATGTTCTGTGATTTATGTGCTGCAGGAAAACATCAACACAGCCTGAGTCTGATAGAGCAGGAGTTAGAGTTAATGACAGCGTGAGGAGCAGCTGTAATATCAGTGTGTTTGACTCCAGCTTCAGAGTGCAGCACACACACACACACACACACACACACACAGCTGCTGGCTAGAGGTCAGTGGTGTTGTGTTGTATCCTACTAAGTGACTTAATTCACACAGGCTGAAAGCCCCGTTGTGTGTGTGTGTGTGTGTGTGTGTGTGTGTGTGTTCTTGCTGAAAGCTCGTTTCTGTCAGTGTTATGTCTTGTACAAAGGGAAGTCCTGTACTCCTGCGAGTCTCTGTGTGTCTCTGAATGAGTCGTGTGCTGCTGTCGCTGACACTGGACGTTTGTTTCCACACACACACACACACACACACACACACACACACACAATATATTTTAAATAATGTTTGTCCGTTTCGGTTCCCAATAAATCCATTAAATGGACAAAAAATACAATGGAAGTCAATTCTGAATGATTTCTGAAGATCATGTGACACTGAAGACTGGAGGAATGATGCTGAAAATACAGCGGAGCATCACAGAAATAAATTACACTTTAACACAGATTCACACAGAACACAGATGTTTACATTAGAATAATATTTCACAATTTTTACTCGTAGGAGACGTATTTCATAGAAAATCTTACCAACCCATATACTTTGTCAAAGGAATGCAACATATATTAACTAATGCTAACAAATAATAATAAATACTGTAACAAATGTAATGCCCACTGTTAGTAAATTTGAGTTAATGCACTAATGGGATCTTATTGCAAAAATCTATTGATAAGCTCGGCTCTATTTCTATGTGATGATCACTGATGGTGTGACTCATGCTCTGAAGATCAAGATAGTCTTCGGAATGTCTCAGATATTCCTCAGAATTCTGTTCTCTGTGGAACCTCTGAACTCTTTCATTGAGAAGAGACATGTGAACTCTAGACTGACTCTGGCTATAACCAGCCATAAAGTGTGTGAGGCTGATCTGAGATCAGGAGCGAGGGACATCAGTGCTGTCCGACCACATTCCAGCGGACTGGAAGAACAGCAGAATTCCTGCCAGAAACACTTCAGTCGCGTCCGGAGGCACAGAGAGCACACACACCAACATGCACAGGTAATCAGAGCAGCTTTACTACGGTAAACCAGCCTTTAGTGCTGTAAATGATGCTGTTTGTGGGTCAGATGAGGAAGAGAGAGTTGGTAAACACGGGGTTAATGAGGGTTTGAGTGATAAGGACTGCAGATAAGAGCCGCTGTCATCATCATAAACTCTGTTTGTGTTTGAAGAAAAGATGGTTAATATTTCATCTCTAAGCTCTGATTAAAACTGAACAGGTTTCATTTATTGGTTGTTATTTCTTGGGTTTAATTTTAACGTTTGCATTTATTACTTTATCCAAAACACGAGCACGTGTTCATGCATTACGAACAACAACAGCAGTGTGAATTTAAGAGTAATACAAGAAAAATTAGGGTTTTGTGCCACTGTTTTTTATCCAGTGGTGTTTTTTTTATAAGCTAAAGCTCTTGGTTTTCTCATATTGAAATCAATTATATTTTAAAAACGTAAAAATGTGCTGATTCAACTGAAAATACTTACTCCGCTGTCTTAAAAAAGTCCTGTTTCATCGAATACGAAAGGTTTGTTATACTTTCTAAGTTTGGATGAACTATGAAATTAGCCAAATGAAGTTAAAGGAACATGAACATTATATTGCATTATTAGTTATACACCCCAGTAATAGAAGCAGTACCATGGTATTCTTTGAGTTATCTCGTTATATTGTGTGTATATTGGAAGGTAAAGCTCAAACAAAGCAGTTTTGGTGGATCACAGGAAGTGTGAACGCATTAGAGATTGTGTTTTGTGTAAATGAATTATTGACATGCTGCTGTGTGTTAGTTACTCTCTCTCTCTCTCTCTCACACACACACACACACACACACACACACACATGATGTTTGTGTGTCTTCAGCACAGTCACACTGCTTTGCATGAACGTGAGGAAGCACATTTGACTGGTAAATCGTACCGTTGATGTGAGGAGTTTTTGTTTGGTGACTGAAACTAAATCGTGTTTTCCCTCGCCTCACGAGTGTTTGAGCTCTATCAGACGTGGGACTGAATCTAAACGTGGCTTAGAAACTACAGAAATGTTCTCTGGTGTATTTGGAGAGGTTTGCTCCTGATCCTCCTGCTCGGTGTGATGTGAAGCCGTTTCTCTGACGGTCTGACGCTCGTCATGTTCTGTCTGAGAGCGTCGTCACTGAGGCTCATAGGAAGTTAATGTTGTGGGATTGATTTCTGTGGGTGTGCTCAGGGTGATATAGAGCACACACTTTCAGTCGCTTGAGCCAAACAGGAAGCTTCAGTGGTAGTGGACTTCCTTTTCTGTAAAAGCACACACACACTCACACACTGCCATTCAAAGGTTTGAGCTCATTAGGATTGTTTTTTGTTTTGTTTTTTGAAAGAGAGAAATACTTTTATTCATCAAAGAGGCATTAGATTAATGAAAAGAGGCATTTCTAATCTTATAAAAGATTTCTATTTCAAATAAAAGCTGTTCTTTTGAACTTTCTGTTTATCTGTGAATCCTGAAAAATAAAATGCATCACAGTTTCCACAGAAATATTACGACCCTAACCCTAAGACTGAAAATACAGCGCAGCATCACAGAAATACATTACACTTTAACACAGATTCACACAGAAAACATGTTTTACACTAGAATAATATTTCACTATTTGATCAAATAAAAGCAGCCTCGGTGAACAGGAGAGACTCTTTCAGAAATATTAAAAAAATCTCACCACTCCCAAACGTCTGACAGGTCGTGTTTGTGAAAAATGAGATCACATTCTTAATATAACACATATTACTAATACTGCACATACTGTAATTTCATTATTTCGGACCAGTGCCATGGTATTACTCTTTAAAGGTACAGGAATATGAATATGGTAATCATTTAGTATCATGGCACGGGAACACGTGAAGCTAATACCATATTTCACCCTAAAACTGAAACCAAAGTTTAAAGAAAATCAAAAAGTTATAAGGCTTATTTTGGAGTATATTTTGATGAGATTCCCCCACATATCACAGGTTATTATCTGAACTGATAATAGTTCCACTAACATTATGATTTCATCTTGTCATCAGTGTCACAGACGGATATTTGGAGAAATACACAACAATACATTGTATGAGTCACAATTATACATTTCTCTTTTATGACAAAAATCATTAGGATATTAAGTAAAGATCATGTTCATGAAGATATTTAGTAAATCTCCTTCAGTAAATATATCAGAACTTAATGTTTGATTAGTAATATGCATTGCTAAGAACTTCATCTGAACAACTTTAAAGATGATTTTCTCAATATTTAGATTTTTTTGCTCCCTCAGATTCCTGATTTTTAAATAAAGTTGTCCTCCAAACCACACATCACTGGAGAGATGATTTATTGAGCTTCAGATGATGTATGAATCACTAAATAGACTCTTCTGACTGGTTGGTGCTCCAGGGTCAGACACTGATCTTTAAACCCTCTTCTGTCACGCTGTATGCTGGTTTAGTGTGTGTTGGTCATCAGTGGACACTAACCCTCTTCATCTGAAGCTGCATTAGCTGATATGAATCTTTAACGTCCAGAGCCGCTCTATAGATCCGCTGTCTGCAGCTAATGCTTCTGCTTTCACGCGCTGGAGCATTAGCTGTGATCTGCTGACGAGGTGCACCGGCCCGAGCTGATTAAATACAGTGTGTGGGGTGTTTAGGGCAGATTCCAGCGGTGCACTGCGTTTTAATCAACATTCCCTTTCTAGTCTGCACCGAAATGCTCACGCATTTGAGTTTGAGTGTGTAAACTGATTGCCAAGTCAAGCATCACTAATGTTTAGTGAGGAAGAACCTGCTGGCCAGTTCTCCGGTTGAGATTTTTAACGATTCATTCCAATGTAATGGTTTGCCACAATAGTTTAAAAGCCACAATTTTTAGCAAATGTGACCTTGGGTCATAAAGGTCAGTTTTTTTAAATTGAGATTAATACATCATCTGAGAGCTGAATAAAGCTTCATATTTCATGCATCTTTTCTGCAAAGATGTTTAACAAGTGAAGTTGTTTTACGTTTATACCATGTTGAACTTCATGCACTGTAAAAAAAAATCTAAAGTTGAGAGAACTTTAAAGTTTAAGGCACCCAGCTTCAGCACCATCTCTTTCTAAGCTTGTTATTCCCTGAAGAACCTTCTTTTGCCACAAAGTAGCTTTTGTGAAATGTAAAGGTTCTTCAGATGTTACATTTTCTTTATGAAACCGTTCAGATTAAACTGTTCTTCTGTGGCGTCACTGTGAAGCACCTTTATGTTTCAGAGTGCAGTCCTAGTTTGGCTCCGCTGGAATCTGAAAGGTATTTTTAGACTCCAGATGTTTCTCTTTAAGAGTTTGGGATTGAAGCGGCTTGCGTTCCTGATGGATTCATGCTGGTTTGTGCCGCACGGAGAGTGAAAACTTCTCCAGGAGACACTTGGCTCAGTCCTTCTGATGAGATGGAGATGGTTTGATCTGAGCTGAGAAAGTGGTACATCATGAACCTTTCTGAAACACAAGCAGAGTTCGGTTGTGTTTGCTCCAGCTGTCGAGGTTCCTGGAGGAATGAGCTCATGGTTTCTGCGTCTCAAGCAGCTAGCACATGTTTTGAGTTTAGCTGACCTGCGTTCATCACGGGGGGCCGCGGGTCGAGCTCATGAGAGTTGAGCTGGTCAGACGCTGAGCGGGGAATCATCAGTGTCATCTGCTTCCAGTGTGTCTCATTCAGGATGGACACTCATCAGGGCAGTTCTTTTTATTTTTGTGGTCTGCACAGGATTATTTTTACTTGATTGAACAATGAAACTAGTCAATATCTGACCACATTCACAATGTGATTCCTGACAACAAGCTTTTTCCTTCTGTAGAAAAGTGCTATAAATAGTTTATATTGATTTATATTGTGTGTGTGTGTGTGTGTGTGTGTGTGTGTGAGAGAGAGTCCAGCGTGCAGGGGATCTCAGATGCTGGTGATGCAGGCTCTCACAGGTTCAGTTTCTCCGAGTCTCTCTCTCTCTGTGTGTGTGTGTGTGTGTGTGTGTGTGTGTGTGTGTGTCAGTGTGTGTGTCCAGCGTGCAGGGGATCTCAGATGCTGGTGATGCACACTCTCACAGGTTCAGTTTCTCCGTGTCTCTCTCTCTGTGTGTGTGTGTGTGTGTGTGTGTGTGTGTGTGTGTGAGAGAGAGTCCAGCGTGCAGGAGATCTCAGATGCTGGTGATGCAGACTGTCACAGGTTCAGTTTCTCCGTGTCTCTCTCTCTGTGTGTGTGTGTGTGTGTGTGTGTGTGTCAGTGTGTGTGTGTGTGTGTCCAGCGTGCAGGGGATCTCAGATGCTGGTGATGCAGGCTCTCACAGGTTCAGTTTCTCGTGTCTCTCTCTCTGTGTGTGTGTGTGTGTGTGTGTGTGTGTCCAGCGTGCAGGGGATCTCAGATGCTACTGATGCAGACTCTCACAGGTTCAGTTTCTCGTGTCTCTGCAGGAAAGCTCAGTATCAGCGGAGAGGTGTGTCTCCCTGTGCTGCGGAGCGCTGTGTGTCCCGGGACTCGATGGAGGACTACTGGAGTGAGATGAAGAGCATCGAGGAGGAGCGTCAGGGAGCAGCGGAGGAGCAGACGGAGCGGAGCAGCATGGATGGTGTGTGTGGAGCTCAAACCCGTGCTCTTAGAGTTAACCTTTTATAATCATCAAGGCCTAAAGCTCTTTGTACACTGATTCGGAGGCAGTGTGTAAACACGTTTGACACAACATGATGTCGTATTTATATTCGAACATGCATAAATTTCTAACAAGAATTTTGGACTCCCCTCTAAAAAGAATAAAACAAATCTATGTGAACAAAATGCAAGGTTTGGCCATTTACAATCCATATTATATGCACCCACAGCAATATGTCAAGCACTAAATAATGTACCTTAATGTATTTTAAATTAAAAGAACAATTTCAGTACACACCTTATTGATTTATGCTTACTTTATGAAGACAAGCAGATGAGCCCAAGAATATGAATGCAATGTTCATTTAATGTGAAACTTTGTGTGTTGCATTTTTATCATTAGTTCATCTGCTTGCATGTACTAAACATGCATCATCAGTAAGGTGTGCTCTGAATTTCGCCTTTTACAAATCCAGGAACTGCACACAGAATGTAAAATGCCTCTCATCTCTTGTTAAACGAACCACTGCATTCAGAATATCACACACATCTCAAAAGAAAACATGTTATGAAATTGAAAACTGAGTCAAAGGCTGAGAATGATTGTCACTGGAGCAAAGCTGTGTTTGTCCTCCAGATGGGCGATCGTGTAAGTGTGTCATGACTGGTGTGTGTTTGATGTTTCAGAGGCGGAGCTTGAGGAGGCGTGGCTGCAGGAGGCGGGGCTCTCCACACTGGTGACAGGAACACAGAGTGATGGTCCGGCGGAGGCTCTTCTCTCCACGCTCACACACTCACAGGCCGCTATGGTGAAGAAACGACTGGACAACTACACGCAGACGCTGCGCAAGAGGAACAAGCAGCCCACGAGACACGTGCGAGACGTCTTCTCCACACCCGACGCCTCGGTGAGCACAAACCAGTGCTTCTGATTGGTCCACACCTCATGAATCTGTGTGTGATGATGTGATTTTGTTCTCTTACAGTCTGAACTCACTCCTCCGGTTTCTCCAAACGGACGGATCGCTCTCAAACTGCCGCAGTGGAATTCACCGAAAGGTCAGACACCGTTTGACCCTTTTTACAATATGTATTTACATTGAGATGCATTCATCCAGCAGAGACACAAAAGAGGAATATCACTAACATTTTAGCACGAGACAGTATGTTTACAGTGCATGATGGAATATAAACTAGATCGGTACATAAAAGCAATGATACAAAGCAGAAAAGAGAAGAAGATGATGATTGTTTAAATGGAGTTTTTATGGAAAGTGGCTGTGTTTATGGTTTCAGTTTATCTTCAAACCAAACTTTATTCAGACATTACTGAGGTTAGTTCTTGTGTATATGTGTGTCCAGTTCCTGCGGACAGCAGCTCTTCAGAGACCATCCTTCTGTCGTTGGACGTGCCGTATTCAGAAGCGGCTCGAGCTCATCGAAGAGACCGTGAATGCCAAGACTGCAGGAGGATCTGTAAAGAGGACAGGGATTTACCGGTGCGTTCCATCTGTCATCATGTCGCTCGTTAAATGGGGATTCTTCAAACTGATTCCTTCAAATTTAAAGACATACCTGCAGCTGTATTTTCAGCATCATTCCTCCAGTCTTCAGTGTCACATGATCTCCAGAAATCAGAATAATATGATGATTTACTGCTCAAGAAATTATAAAATGTCTTTTTAAAATGGGGTCTACATAATGCACCTTTTACTGGCAGTGTTTGTTCTGTTGCTTGAAACAAACAAGCAACCGAGAGCATCTTCCCTGGATAGTGAGCTCAGATCAGATGTGCTTTGTGGTCTGCTCTTCAGAGATTTCAGATCGTGAGGCCCAGACAGGGCTTGACACGGGTGAGCGATCTGTCGTCTGAGGACATCAAGAAGATCAGCTGCATCTCCCTGATCGAGCTGACCACCTTCTACGACTTCCTGGGCATCGAGATGAAGAGGAGCCGCGTGGTGCGCAGTAAAGCACGAGGTGGGTGTCACACACATTCAGACTCAGAAACCAAGGAAAAACAGCTTTAAACACCCACAGACAGCAGGATACGATTACCATCCTAAAGCTCCATAAAACATGATGTCACCATAGTACATGTCCACGAAAACCATGGTATTACCATAAGTATCCAGAAACATGGTGTTACCAGGGTAAATGTCCACAAATACCATAGCATGTGCACAAAACATCACTTTAACATAGTTAATATTTAAAAAAACTTGGTGTTGCCATTGTGAATATCCAGAAAACCTGGTATTGTTATAGTAAATGTCCAAAAATCATTGTTTCTTTGGTAAATGTTCATAAAACATGGGGTTACCATGGTAAATGTTCATAAAACATGGGGTTACCATGGTAAATGTTCATAAAACATGGCGTTCCTGTGGTAAATGTTCATAAAACATGGGGTTACAATGGTAAATGTTCATAAAACATGGTGTTCCTGTGGTAAACGTCATAAAACATGGGGTTACCATGGTAAATGTTCATAAAACATGGGGTTACCATGGTAAATGTTCATAAAACATGGCGTTCCTGTGGTAAATGTTCATAGAACATGGGGTTCCTGTGGTAAATGTTCATAAAACATGGTGTTCCTGTGGTAAACGTCATAAAACATGGGGTTACCATGGTAAATGTTCATAAAACATGGGGTTACCATGGTAAATGTTCATAAAACATGGGGTTACCATGGTAAATGTTCATAAAACATGGCGTTCCTGTGGTAAATGTTCATAAAACATGGCGTTCCTGTGGTAAATGTTCATAAAACATGGGGTTACAATGGTAAATGTTCATAAAACATGGCGTTCCTGTGGTAAATGTTCATAAAACATGGGGTTACCATGGTAAATGTTCATAAAACATGGGGTTACCATGGTAAATGTTCATAAAACATGGGGTTACCATGGTAAATGTTCATAAAACATGGCGTTCCTGTGGTAAATGTTCATAGAACATGGGGTTACCATGGTAAATGTTCATAAAACATGGGGTTACAATGGTAAATGTTCATAAAACATGGCGTTCCTGTGGTAAATGTTCATAGAACATGGGGTTACCATGGTAAATGTTCATAAAACATGGCGTTCCTGTGGTAAATGTTCATAAAACATGGGGTTACAATGGTAAATGTTCATAAAACATGGTGTTCCTGTGGTAAACGTCATAAAACATGGGGTTACCATGGTAAATGTTCATAAAACATGGGGTTACCATGGTAAATGTTCATAAAACATGGCGTTCCTGTGGTAAATGTTCATAGAACATGGGGTTCCTGTGGTAAATGTTCATAAAACATGGTGTTCCTGTGGTAACGTCATAAAACATGGGGTTACCATGGTAAATGTTCATAAAACATGGGGTTACCATGGTAAATGTTCATAAAACATGGGGTTACCATGGTAAATGTTCATAAAACATGGCGTTCCTGTGGTAAATGTTCATAAAACATGGCGTTCCTGTGGTAAATGTTCATAAAACATGGCGTTCCTGTGGTAAATGTTCATAAAACATGGGGTTACCATGGTAAATGTTCATAAAACATGGGGTTACCATGGTAAATGTTCATAAAACATGGCGTTCCTGTGGTAAATGTTCATAGAACATGGCGTTCCTGTGGTAAATGTTCATAAAACATGGGGTTACCATGGTAAATGTTCATAAAACATGGCGTTCCTGTGGTAAATGTTCATAAAACATGGGGTTACCATGGTAAATGTTCATAAAACATGGGGTTACCATGGTAAATGTTCATAAAACATGGCGTTCCTGTGGTAAATGTTCATAGAACATGGGGTTACCATGGTAAATGTTCATAAAACATGGCGTTCCTATGGTAAATGTTCATAAAACATGGCGTTCCTGTGGTAAATGTTCATAAAACATGGGGTTACCGTGGTAAATGTTCATAAAACATGGGGTTACCGTGGTAAATGTTCATAAAACATGGCGTTCCTGTGGTAAATGTTTATAAAACATAGGGTTACCATGGTAAATGTTCATAAAACATGGGGTTACCATGGTAAATGTTCATAAAACATGGCGTTCCTGTGGTAAATGTTCATAAAACATGGGGTTA
Organism: Carassius auratus; assembly: GCF_003368295.1. NCBI lineage: Eukaryota > Metazoa > Chordata > Actinopteri > Cypriniformes > Cyprinidae > Carassius > Carassius auratus. The sequence goes on from NC_039266.1 coordinate 22,818,464, forward strand.
CCGTGGTAAATGTTCATAAAACATGGCGTTCCTGTGGTAAATGTTTATAAAACATAGGGTTACCATGGTAAATGTTCATAAAACATGGGGTTACCATGGTAAATGTTCATAAAACATGGCTTTCCTGTGGTAAATGTTCATAAAACATGGGGTTACCGTGGTAAATGTTCATAAAACATGGCGTTCCTGTGGTAAATGTTTATAAAACATAGGGTTACCATGGTAAATGTCCATAAATATGGTGTTATCATAGTAATTGTGCACAAAACATGGTGTTACCATAGTAAAAGTTCATAAAACACTGCATTACTGTGGTAAATGTTCATAATACATGCTGTTACCGTGCTAAATGTTCATAAAACATGGCTTTATCGTGGTAGATGTTCATAAAATATGGCGTTCCCGTGGTAAATGTTCATAAAACATGGTGGTAAATGTGCACAAAGCCATGGTATTAACATAGTTATTGTGTAAGTGCCTAGACCACATGGCATTGTCATTTTGAATATGAAGAAAACATGGTGTTACTATAGTAAATGTCAGAAACCATGTAAAACTGTCTGTAAATGCTGTCGTTTTGTTCCCACAGACAGCGGGATATTCGGCGTTCCTCTCAATACGTTGCTGGAAAACGACCAGAAGAAATACCCCGGTTCCAGAGTTCCTCTGGTTTTCAAGAAGGTACATTCATCTGTCATTCTTTGGTTGTTAGAAACGAGGCTGGAATGTTGTGATGGAGATTGCAAGTGCTGGGTTTTCTGGAAAGTTCCCAGTCAGCACTTCTCATGGCTCCGATACTCATTCCTCCCGCATCCTTGGATGGAGCAAATCTCTCTTATCCTGACCCCACGGCCCACGCTCATCTCCGTTACAGAGGATTTCCAAAAAAACAAGGGCAGTGGCCAGAAGTGCTTTGGTTTGTTTTACACGCCTGCGTTGACCTCTGTGTTAAGTGGAATGATGGAGGCCGTCTATTGTTTCACTAGAGAGAGATTTACTGAGGAAACACTTAGAAACACAGAGACGGAGGATTAAAATAGATGCTTTCAAAAACCTTCAGCAGTCAATCGCTCACCATGAGATTCTTCCAGCATTGCAACACATTCAGCAATTGTGTTGGGAAACTCGAGAGCTGACGGGAAGATACGGAGACCCCCGCTGGTAGAAAGCCCAGTCTGACGCTCTTATCAATGACTGATAAAGACTCTGTGTGTCTGAATGAGCTGGAATCTCAATCATCTCTGGAAGAAAACAACACAGACGGCGTTCTGCTGCTGTTTACAAGACACTTCAAGCTACTTTAAACAATACTGTGGAATTACCATGGTACATGTTCAAGAAAACATGGTTTTCCAATAGGAAATTTCCAGAAAACAATGTAACTGTGGTAAATTTCCGGAATACATGGTGTAAATTTCTAGACACCATTATCTTGTCAGTGTGAATATCCAGAAAACATGTTGTTACCATAGTAAATGTCAAGAAAACATGGTGTTGGAGTACTACATTTCTCACAAAACATGGTGTTTGCCATAGTAAATTTCCAGAAATACATAGTTCTACCATAGTAAATTTCCAGAAACTATGGTCTTACCATAGTGAATATCCAAAAAACATGGTTTTATCATAGAAAGAATCCAAAAAAACATGGTGTTTCCATAGAAAAAGTAAAAAAACATGGAGTTACCATAGTAAATATCCATAAAACATGATGTTACCATGGTAAATTTCCAGATGACATGGTGTTAACACAATAGATGTCTGGAAAGCATGGTGTTACTGTGGTAAATGTCTGGAAAACATGGTGTTGGAGTACCAAATTTTTCATAAAACATGATATTTGACATGTTCCTGGTTTCAGTTGTTGTCTAAACTGGAGCAGACGGGCTTACAGACGGAGGGGATCCTCAGGGTCCCAGGATCAGCGGCCAGAGTGAAGGTAAATGATCATATTTTATGTTATATGATAGCGAGTCCGGATGTTGATGTCTGATCCTGGAACGCTGTTGTATATCTGAAAGAGTGGTGTAAACAGCAAGGTACTTTACTGAAGATGGTTTGTGTTTGTCCTCAGCATCTGCGTCAGGAGCTGGAGCTGAAGTTCTACGAGGATCGTTTCGACTGGGATCAGGTGCGGCAGAACGACGCGGCCGGTCTGTTGAAGATGTTCATCCGTGAGCTGCCGTATCCTCTGCTGACCACACAGCACCTGCCGGCGTTCACAGCCGCTCAGAGTGAGTCTGGACACCACACCTGCTCTCTTCACTGACCGCTCAGTGTCACGTCTCTCATCTCTCTGTCTGTCCATCTGTCAGGTATCTCATCACTCAAACATCAGATCCAAGCTCTTCATCTTCTCATCATGCTGCTTCCTGAAGCCAACAGAGACACACTGAAGGTCTGGTCATCTCATCATCACGCTCACACACGCTTCCTGATGCACAAAACTACACAACTGGACTTTAAGCAGTTCTTAAGATCCTTGACCCCTCATTGTCAGTATTTAAACACCATCGAAGATATTTCTAACATTTTATTCAAAGATACTAGTGACGATATATTAAAATATACAATTATTATAGCTGTTTAAGTCTATTTAAACCTTATTTTGTCTTATAAGTTATTTTAAGACACATTTTGGCCCCCCTAGAAGTATGCTGAGGCCCCCTAGTGGCTCCCAGACCCCCGCCATAGAACTGCAATTTAGAAAGAGTTCTATTTTAACAGTTTTATATAAGTATAGTACATATATATATATATATATAAACAAAACATTTACTCACCCTAAACTTTTGAATGGAAGCAATAAGCAAAAACTATGAAAATTCAGCTTTCATCACAGGAATAAATTATATTTAACAATTTATTCACATAGTAAATACTTATTTTACATTATAATAATATTTCACTATTTTTCTGTTTTACTGCATTTTTTATTAAATAAATGCAGCTTTGATGAGCAGAAGAAACATTACAAATCTTACTGATCTCAAACCTTTGAAAGGCAGAGTAATTCTGGGAATGTCGTCTAAAAGTGCAGGTGTTTTTGTGTGTGTTAGTGTAAGTGCATGTTGTTTAGATAGTTGAGTAAACGTGTGTTTGTGTGGGTAAAGTATTGACATGAGCATGTTCTCAGGTGAAGCTGATGAGTAACCTGTGATGACACACACACACACACACACACACACACACACACACACAGAGGTTTGACGTCATGCGTTTAGTGCCCATATTCTCTCAGTGCTGATTCAGTTTGATCTCTGCTGAAATCAGATATTAATGTAGTGTCGATTCACTACAGACGCTCAAACAGCAGAGCCAGCAACGCCAAGGTCACGGGTTCGACTCCCAGGGAACGAATAAACTTCAAATGCAATGCGAGTGGAATGAATGCATGTGAATGTGAAGTCACTGGAACTTCTGTTTGGAGACTGTCAGATTTTTCTCTCTAGTAATATAACCCCTAAGCAACAAACCCTTTAAGTAACCCTTTGAGTACATTATGGAAGTGTAGTTTTTTGTGGTAACATGTCGTTGGAGGGTGATGTTTGCCGTTTGTTCTCAGGCTCTTCTGGAGTTCCTCAGGAAGGTGGTGGCGTACGAGGAGAAGAACCGCATGAGTCTGTGGAACGTCTCTATGATCGTGGCACCGAACCTCTTCACGTTCCGCGGGAAGAACGTCAAGCAGGAGGAGATGCTGAGTGCGGTCGCTTCGGCCCAGCTCGTGCGGATCCTCATTACCCATCAGGACCTGCTGTGGACGGTGAGCGCCAGTGACGTCATCAACGGCGCTCATGAATATTAATGAGCTGTCCTAGCTGATTGGCTGACGCTGGGAGAGTCGTTGTGACGGATGTTTGTCCTCTCTTCATATCCGCAGGTCCCGTGTTTTCTGATCTCACATGTCCGGAAAATGAACGAAGCCGCCGCGGGCAAGAAAACACCGACTTCAGAGAAGAGCAAACGCAGGCTACTGAAGAGATGGAACATGGAGAAAGAGCGCGAGCGCAGTGAAGTGAGTGCTCATGGGATTGCTTCTCTGATCATCGCATTACTGAATACAGCACATGGCTAATCTGGATGAAACAATAACACGGTTTCCTTGTTTAGTTGTGAATCCGTTGATTGACTTCTCATAAAGATTTGGCGCCACCTTCTGGATACAAACGCACGCTGTTAGCGGAGTGATACAAACGCTGAAAAGTCTCTGTGATTATTGGAACTAATTGTTAAAAGGGAAACCTGTCTGTATTCCTCAGGTCACTGACCTTCACGACGGGGTCATCAGAGTTCACGCGCCGCTCCACGCCAAGGTTTCCATGGCGATTCAGCTGAACGCCGAGATGAAGGCCAGAGACATAATGGCGCGCTTCGACGTCGAGAACGGGTGAGTGAACGAACGAACGAATGAACGAACGAACGAATGAACGAACGCAGTGGTCACGTGACTGAACCGATGTTAACCGATGAATGCTGATTACAGACACAGCATCAGAAGACAGAGACAGCATCTGTTCGAGACCGGAGGAAACATCGGTGCGTCCAACGTTATTATTAATAATAATCATAATAGTAGTCAAACCAAAAATGATTCAGACAGCAGATATAACTAACTGTATAATTGCTATTTGTGAGTAAGAAACAGTTTTAAAATCCTGGTAATAAAAGACAAGTTTATATTTAATTTAACTTTAATTCTACACTTTTATTTATTCTGCTGCATTTAGTTATTTATATTAGTTATAATTATTAATATTTATTTTTATATTTTAGAAGAACAGTCATCAGTTTTAGTGATGATGCAGAAAAATCTAAACATCATTATGACTTTATAAGTTGAAGTTATGACAAAAATTGACTAGTTTTTATTTTGTTGTCTCTAGGCGAGCGCTGCCTGGATCCAGACGCACATTTACTAGACGTTTACCGCGTTAACCCTCACTGTGAATGGGTGTTAAAGTCACGGGCGACCTGAAGGTGTTACACAGAAGACCATCAGCTGATCAGAGGTCAGAGGTCAAACTGGTCAATGCTGGTCATTGAGATTTTTTGGTGCCAAAACGGTGACCTCCTCGATCAGAAGCCCTCGTCAGGACGCATGCTTCAGCGCTTCAAACCACTGGCCAGTGTAAAACACAGCATGTACATAATATTTATACCACTAATTTATCCCACTGTATCATAATGATTGAGTATTGTTTGTATACGCTGCATGTTTGTGATGAAGCCGTGTGAACCTGAACACTACAGACCCTCACTGATCCTCTGAAGAACATCAGCGCACATATTTCACACGCAAATCACAAGATTATACAGACATTTAAATTACGTTATTTTCATGAAGAAAAAAAAATTGCCCCAAAATTTATTTGACTCTTTTCATGTATTACATTTCTTTTGTATTATATAAATAAGTACATACAGTATGTGTGTGTGTATGTATCACACACACACACACACACACACACACACACAGACACACACACACACACACACAGACACACACACACAAACACACACACACACACACACATATATATATATACCATAAGCAAAGCTAAATGAATTTTTGCCACTGGGTTTGGGTGTGAAATACGAGCTGGATGTGTTCTTGTGAGATTCATCAGCACGGGTCAATATTACCTCTAATTATTAAACCAGATAAATATTAACGCCAGCGTCATCAAGCACTAACTGGATTAATGAAGGACTCGAACGAGAATCCAGAAACATTACAGTTCATGAACTACAGAAATAAAGCCACACAAATGAAGACAGAAGATCATTCAGAAGCCAATGACCTTTGACCTTTCACTAGATGAGAGATGTGTATCATATTCTCAGTGTCTGCCATCATCATCATCATCATCATCATCCTCGTTCTTTTCGATGCTCTGAATTTAAATTTTGTTAGTTTTTTTTTACTTGAAAAGCAATTTTTTTATGTGCGATACCAGTTAATTTTTATTTTTTTATTCATTTTTTATACAAGGTGTTTTTGCTGTTTGTGTTGCAGATCATTTATTGTGCTCATGATGAATGTGTTGGGGTTTTATTATAATGCTGAGCGTTACATTGAAGCATTTTACAGTTAACTACAGCCATCAGAACATTACTCTGTAACCTTGTTGGCATGTAGTGTTTTGGTTCCTAACATGAAGTCTGTGAGTATTACGAAGAACATGTCAGACTTCATCTCATGAGAAGACATGATGTAACCATGGGTGAAATCTAACCTGATTAAAACACAAGAAACCACCTGCCGTGTGTGTGTGTGTGTGTGTGTGTGTGTGTGTGTGTGTGTGTGTGTGTGTGTGTGTGTGTGTGTGAGTGTGAGTGTGTGTGTGTGTGTGTGTGTGTGTGTGTGAGTGTGTGTGTGTGAGTGTGTGTGTGTGTGTGTGTGAGTGTGTGTGTGTGAGTGTGTGTGTGTGAGTGTGTGTGTGTGTGAGTGTGAGTGTGTGTGTGTGAGTGTGTGTGTGAGTGTGTGTGTGAGTGAGTGTGTGTGTGTGTGTGTGTGAGTGTGTGTGTGTGTGAGTGTGAGTGTGAGTGTGTGAGTGAGTGTGTGTGTGTGTGTGTGTGTGTGTGTGTGTGTGAGTGTGTGAGTGTGTGTGTGTGTGTGTGTGTGAGTGTGAGTGTGAGTGTGTGAGTGTGTGTGTGTGTGTGTGTGTGTGTGTGTGTGTGTGTGTGTGTGTGTGTGTGAGTGAGTGAGTGTGTGTGTGTGTGTGTGAGTGTGTGTGTGTGTGTGGGTGTGAGTGTGTGTGTGTGTGAGTGAGTGTGACTGTGTGTGTGTGTGTGTGTGTCAGGATCAGGCTCTGGAATGTTCTACAGTCTCTCCGATAGTGAAGGAATGTCGACGAGTTGGTAATGTCATCAGCAGTAAAACAAGTGAAGCAGCCAGTGTTTTATTAACGCGCAGGTTTCTGCCGGCCGTGTGAAGACACATTTAAGAACAAGTACATGTCAGGAATAAACTGAAGTCTGTATGATCTCTGTGTAATGTAGATGTCTAGGGAGCACAGAGAGGTTTATTAACATTTGACAAGACAACGTCCAACAGATCTACATCACTTTTCAATTCATTTATACAAAAAAAAAAAAAAAACACCAGGAAAAATGGAAATTACATTTTACACACTGTTCTTCTTCACTATTTTTTGCATTTTTCCAGTGCAAATGATTCTTAAATCAAGACACATTTACTTTACTCTAGAAATTAGTTTCACATTAATGTGAATCATAATTGAGCATTGTTCAATCATTATTATTGAACATAAGGAAAATGCCCTGATTTATTACAATAATAATAAAAAAAATCTTTATGTCTAGGTTTGATTTAAAAAAAAATAATCTTTACAGGAATGTCACAATAAAAAAAGTCATAAAAACAAGGTTTATTTACTAAAATTGACTGACGTGGATCTAAAAAAAAATGGTATCATGATTAAAAAAAATACAGAAATCTGCCAACGGGCTCCAAAAAATATACTTGTGACATCATTTCTTGATTTAAGCATAAACTCAATTTTTATTTCTCCATTCTGCATTTCCATTTCAGAGTTATTAAGACTTTCTTCACTGAATTAATCATTTTTAAGGCCTTAATTTGTGTGAGGGTGAATGAAGACGTTTTAAGAGCCGCAGAAACCCTGAAATCTAAACATGATTAAAGATCTTCTCAGTACAGATGTGTTGATCTGTGTTGATGAACCGGAAGTGTTTAAGCAGCAGTAAGGGTGAAAAAAAAATCTAAATATTGAGAAAATCATCTTTAAAGTTGTTCAAATGAAGTTCTTATATTTGTATATGTAACATGATAAACTGACACAACTGTATTAACATCAGTGCTCAGACACTGTACCTGGGTATCCACCCGTGTAGATGGGGTTTCCGGTCTCGCCGGGTGGAGGATGAGTAGGTCACCGTCTACGGTCAGACTCGAGCTGTGCTTCTGCTTCCTGGCCACCAGGGGCCGCCAGCGGCCGTCACACAGGGACACATGTATTCTTAAATTATTTAATTATTTTCATATTTTACTTTTTGTTTTGAAAGTATGGTAAATACTGGTACAATGTGCCAAAATAATGTTGTTTTATATTATACAGCTATCATTGAGCTAAGGTATATCCCCTGTCCCCAAGCTATCATTGGAGAAGCTGTGTTCACCTCATGCTGCAGGAGTGTGTTGGTGCAAGGTGAATGGAGATCACAAGGAAGTGCCTTAAATGCAGATCTGAGGATTTTGTCATCACAGAAGTTGCGGGCTTATCCAAAGTTCTTGAAGCCACTAAGAGTTGTGTGTAATTCTGTGTCGAACAGCTTGCATTTTTTCCCACTTCCTGAAGTAAAATTTGTTCAGTCTGTAAGGTCCTAGCAGGGAATGTGCAAATGTGATTAAATACAATTTTTACAGATTACATTTTCCATTTTCCTTCCTCTGCAGGACCTCCAGGAGCAGGACTGAGTCCTGACATTAGCTCTTTACATTCAGTGCATGTGATTTATCAACACCTAGTCCATCTTAAAATATACAGCTCATGAAAAATAAACGTTCCAGACGGACAAATATTAAATGCATAAACCAGTGTGAACAAACAATATATTAAAATAAATTTTAAATCCCAAAAGTGCGAATGAAATATTGAAGCTAAACCTGTTTTTATACAGTCTATGAGCTAAACCAATTGTAGAGGGCGCCACTCAAACTAATCACGTGACGAATATGACGCAGGAGAAGAAAGTTCAACGCTATTCAGAAATAACTAAAATAAAACACAAAGATTTGATCAGATTTGTCAGATTCAATCCCGTCCACACTGACCATCAGCGTCTTCTTACTGAACATTCACAAACACACAGCAGACGTACTGTCAGGAAATCTCATTCATTAACACATCTGTGTCCCTGCAGCACAGATGGGACTACATCTCTAATACAAGACATAGTAAGCCAGACGATGAACATTATTAACATCAGTTATTATATGATGCAGTCACACTTGTAGCAATAATTGTTAGTTCTGTTGTTGATTCAGGGTCAGCATCATCTGAGGTCCTCTGAGGGTCAGCATCATCTCTTCTCAGGTGTTCTGGATCCAGACTGGAGCTTGTGTAAATCCTAGTTACCACGGGATGAAGATCCAGCAGAAACAGAGAAACACATAGAGACATCATTAGCACAGCTGCTGATCCAACAAAGTACAATTAATTAGTTTAACCCAAGCTGAAGAATAATAATGTGCATTTGATCAGATACAACTGGAGTCACAATTTAAGAGATGCATTATTCGAATGCTTGGCGAAAGAGATGTGTTTTTAATTTAGATTTAAACAGAGAGAGTGTGTCTGAACGTCTCCTTGGGGTCCAACTGAACCCATCTGAATTTTCCTTAGTTAAAAGAAAAGAAAGCATAATTGTCTGTGTTTGTGACAATCAGAAAGCAGATGGCAGGATAATATGGAGCTTAATGTAATTTGGTCATATGGCCACGAATACTGATATGGAGAAGGAATCTTGCTCAAGGGAAAAACACACACTGCATGTACACCTCTGGAAGGACAGGGCACAGAGTACATGTCCACACATGATGTCATTCACGCCCTTATCTTGTACTTGTAGCACATTTTACTGAAGGCAATGCCATTATAGTCATGTGATTTAAAATATCAGAGTTATGAGAGAAACTGTAAGTGCAGAAGTGTTGTGTGTGCTGTGTAAACAGGATCCTTTTACTGTAATTCTAGATTGAATATGAACATGCATTTACTTGTACAAAAATTTTCAGTATGCCCCCAAAAATGTTGAGCTTTGCCTTTATTGTACATTTCCTTCAGCCTGAGGCGTATTCATTTCACTTTTGGTCTGAAACGTCTTTTACATTCGCCAAAATTCGAAGTTTTTATATAAAAACCAAACAAGTAACACAAAAGTAAAATATCGCATTACTTTCCATATAAAGTAACTATATAGGGAAAACTACTTTTTAAGGTGAAATGCAATATTGTTATGCATTACTTTTAAAGTAACTTTCCTCAACACTGTTAATATCAATGCATTAAAATAACAAAAACAACAAAAATTATTTAAAAACTCTGTAATGTGGGTTTTGTTTCATGGTTTCATCTCTTTTATTTTGTTATTGTTGGTCATGCTTCCCTTGCCCTCTTGTCTTCATACGATTGGTTCCTCTTGTTCATCGTGTCATGTTCTGATTGGTTTATCCTGTCATTTATCAGTTCTGTTTACTCATTGGTCGTCTTAGTCATGTGCCTTGTTCCCCATTGGTTTGTTCATGTCATGTGTCCATCTTTGTCTGTTATAAGTAGTCAGGTCTTTGTCCTTGTGTCTTTGTCGTGTATTAATGTTCCAACCTTCTGTCGGTCTACATAGGTCAAGTCTTTGTTTCTGGTTTGGATTATGTTTGGATGTTTTGGATTGCACTATTGACAATGAACTGAACTTGGGTTCTCACTACGTTTGCCTTCAGTGGAATAGCCATTACAAACACATTAATAAAACCTATATACACATAAAAAATATTAAATCAAAATGGCAACAATATCAAAATTCCTAAAACTTAAATTATAAAATAAAATTATAATTTAATCTGTCTAATAGTGTATTGTTTTGTTTATTTCCAGGAAAAGCATCATATGCGCAGTTGTGTAACTGATACATGTTATTGTATTCATTGTAATAAGAAAGTGGTTTATTAACAAAGACACCACACATACTGTTGTAACTATATTTTATTGGAAAAAGTAGTTTATGAAGAAAAACACCGCACCACACCACATTCACATTCTTATTGCCACACAAAACCCAAGCACCAAACGTCCTTCCAGAACCTCTATGGCTGCAGACTTTCCTGCCCAGCCGTCACAACGGTAGACAAACTGCTAGATCTCTATAATGCAGTGTTTTTGACCTCCATGCCCCATCAGGATACATGAAGTTACATTTGTATGCTCTGCTCCTTCGTATACACAAGAACTACACCAAATGAAAATGGCAGGCCGTGCCTTGGAGCGCCATTATAGTAATCGTGACTCACTGTCTATAAGCTTGCACCATCAATGATCCTACTTTAAGTCCCTGAAAGATGCACAATGTCAATTTTACTCAAAATCAAATCAATAAAAATACAGGCAATTCAAAGCAGCTGTTTGCTATAATTAGCCATCTTTTGGAACCACAACAGCCTTCTTCCACTGAAGTCACTGAGGAGCGATGCAACGGCTTTATTAACTTTTTTAGATCGAGAGTCAACAACATCTGCTCCTTAATGCCTGGATCTCATCCCCCATCCTCGCCTGCTTTTAATCCTTTATTTGGGAGTTTGCCATCTCTCCCATATTTTATTGAGGTTTCAAGCAGTCAACATTGATGAAATTCTGCACGGAATGAAATCATCATCCTGCACACTTGACTCTATTCCGACAGTTCTTCTTAAGTCATTCATTCCTATTGTCAGTTCACTCATTACAAAGTTAGTAAATCTTTCATTACAAACCAGTTATGTTTCACCCTCTCTTAAAGCAGCTGTCATCTGCCCGATTTTGAAAAAGCCCTCATTGGATCCAGAGGTGCTTGCAAGCTATAGGTCTATCTCAAACCTGACTTTTCTGTCAGAGGTCCTAGAAAAGACAGTTGCATTCCAATTTCAGAGCCATCTCAGATGTAATAGTGGGACATTCACATTGACTCCATTGTGAAAAAGGCCCAGTAGAGGTTGTACTTCCTTCGCCAGCTGAGGAAGTTTAACCTGCCACAGGAGAGAAAAGAAATAATGTAATATTATAATTAATATCAACTGGCAGCTGGGCCTCCGCTCCTTCATTCCCGTTTTAGATCAATTTGGGGTCCAATACCCCACGTCTGGTCTACTAAATGAAGTCACTATGGAAAGGGTCGTTGTGCTGCATGCCCTGGCTGGTCACATTTGTCTCTTTACTATATTTATTATATAGTATACTATACTCTATATATATGTCTACTATTACTATACTATATATATTGACACACTCCAATTTAAATTGTTATGGTCCCCATCACAGAAATATATATATGGAATTAATTGGTATTAACAAAAGTTCGGGAGGAGGGGCACACCACAAACAATCACCTGACTTCTAAAAACCTCCATATATACTGGGCCGCATCATACCGCACTGCTAGTCTCGTTCTCTCGAAGGATAGATGGACTTGTCTGGTCTGGATGGCTCTCTATTCGATTCAATATCACCGGCGAAACATGAGGATCACCTCTCATCCTCCCAAACACAGTCTCTTTCCGAGCGGTCGTGTTTGGTCGCGCACATTCCGGTCACATTCTACTCCCAGGGTCATCATGGTAGGACTCTGGGCTCTTCCCATTCTCCACCCTCTCGTCAGTGGGATCCGTGAGCCGAGATCACCATCATCACCATCATCGTTTTTCGTGGTGGACGCAGAAACGGAATTCTTGCTCCCATCGTGAGCCGCTTCTCTGACGCCTCCTCAGTGTTTCATTGCATGTCTTTTAGAATCCAGAGCCGAGCACACCTAAGTCAAGTCACTTTTATTGTCACATCACCACAGCACAGTGCTTTAATGAGTGAAATTCATGGGAGCTTGCTCCAGAAATTGCAGAAACAATTAACAAAATATAGTCAGTACACACAGTGTACTATTAGACATACTTACAGTTAACACTACACATTATACACTACACATTATACACAGAGGCGCTATACACATAATGTACACATTCTATATTATGTAAACTTATTATGTAAAAATATGCCAAGGTGCAACCGAGTGTACTTGAACTGGATACAGAAATGTCACGGATGTGCATCGGATGGTATCCAGTGGTAACAAGTAGGTTATTGTGTTAAATGCAGTGTGTATGTATAGTCCAGTGTTGAACTGTTAAAGTTAAAGTGCAGTGTGTGGCATACCATATTGTGGGAGTGTCCTATAGGGTGTATTAGTTTTGACCGTTCATTAGTCTAATGTCATGAGGGAAAAAGCTCTCCCTGAGTCGGCTAGTGCTGGATCGGATGCTGCGGAGACGTCTTCCTGAGGGCAGCACAGAGAGAGAAGTCTGTGGGACGGGTGGCTGGAGTCACTGATGATCCTCCGGGATTTCCTTATACACCGCCTGGTGTAGATGTCCTGGAGAGAGGGAAGCTCACCTCCAACAATGTGGCATATGTACAAACCTTTTCAGAGCTTTATGGTTGCCAGCGGTGCTGTTTCCGAACCAGACAGTGATGCAGGCCGTCAGGATGCTTTCTATAGACCAGGTGAGATCATCACTGATGTTACCGCTGAGGAGTTTAAAGCTGCTTACCTGCTCCACAGGTGTCTTGTCGATGGTGATGGGTGTGTGTTCTTTGCCCTGTCTCCTGAAATCCACCACCAGCTCCTTGGTCTTGTCGATGTTGAGTGAGAGATGGTTCTCCTGACACCATTTAGTCAAGGTGCTCACCTCCTCTCTGTATTGTCAGTGATCAGGCCTATCACCGTTGTGTCATCAGCGAATTTGATGATGACGTTGGAGCTGTGTGTGGCTGTACAGACGTGTGTTCAGGGAGTACAGGAGTGGGCTGAGGACACAGCCCTGAGGAGCACCAGTGTTGAGGGTCAGCCGGGATGAAGTGTTGTTGCCCATTCTGACCACCTGTCAGAAAGTCCAGGATCCAGCTGCACAGAGATCTGTTTAGTCCCAGAGTCTGGAGCTTTTTTTATTTTTATTTGGTATGGGCACAATGGTACATTTTTGGAAGCACGAGGGAACCACAGACAGATAGAGGGAGAGGTTGAAAATGTCTGTGAAAACACTGGCTAGTTGTCTAGTCTCTATGTCGTCATCAGACGCTGCCTGGAACATGTCCCAACCCACGTGATCTTGTAGTATAGCATCTGATTAGTCCGACCAGCATTGAATTGTCCTAAGGACGGGTGCTTCCCGTTTCAGTTTCTGCCTATAAGCAGGCAGGAGCAGATTGGAAGAGTGATCTGATTTGTTGAAAGGTGGGCAGGGGAGAGATTTGTAGGCATCCTGGAAAGGAGAGTAGCAGTGTTGACGGCTATGTATTAAAAAAATTAAGCTATTGTTCTGAAGTTGGCTTTGTTAAAGTCCCCCATAACAATAAATGCTGCATCTGGGTGCGTGGTTTCGTGCTCACTTATTTGCCCGTGCATTTCCTTGAGTGCCTGCTCTGTTTTGGCTTGAGGGGGAATGTAAACAACTGTGATTATGACCACTGTAAATTCCCTCGGTAGCCAGAATGGTCGACACAGATGCATATGAAATTCCAGATCAGGGGAGCAGAAGGATTTAATAGAGTGTTGGTTCCTCTCATCACATCACGAGTTGTTGATGAAGAAACAAAACCCCCCACCTCTGCTTTACCCTGTGAGCTCTTTCGTTCTGTCCGAGCAGTGCACGGAGAACCCCGTAAGCTTGATGGCTGAGTCTGGAACCACTGCAGACATCCATGTTTCTGAGAGGCAAATAATGCAGCAGTCCCTTGTTTCTCGTTGGTATGAGATGCGTGCCCGCAGTTTGTGGTCCAGTGACTGAACGTTAGCCAGGAAAATGGTTGGTTAAATCCAAGGTATCAAATTCAATCACGCAGATAACAAACAGTGATTTTGACTATATTGATTATATTGAGTATCAGTAAAACTTCTGTCATGACAAACTTTGAGCCCTCAGCACTCCTAGGGAGTCAATCACGAGAATTCTCCTGCACAGCAGCGCCCCCTAGCGGCAGGCAAGGCATAATTCCACCTGCATTCGCTCAATCTGATCTCTCTTTTCTTCTCTATGCTCAAAGTTTGCTTATAAAACTCCACTCATAAACATCCTTTCATCCCAACATCCCTTCTTCCACCCTTCCTTCAGCCTATTCTGCCCTCTCTTTACTTCTCAGTCGCACTCTCTCTCCCAAACTAATAAATTATTGTATAAAAAAAGTTTATTGAGCAGCAAATCACGATTTCTGAAGGTTAATGTGACACTGAAGATTGAGGTGATAATTCACCTTCTCTGACGTTTCACTGAACTGTGATTCTAATGTGTAAAGTTGTATTTCCTATCTAAGGCTAAATCGAGGACAATCTAATGTATTGTGAATGCACGTGTACTTTTTCAGAAGCATGTTGATAAAATGCAATGTCAGCAGTGGATAGATTTTAATGAACACACACAGTGCAAGACAGACATCGATTGTTTAATGCATGCTTTTCTACTTTATTGCTGTTGAGCCTCTTACAAAGGAGGTTTGTCTCAAAGACGCAAAAGTGCAGATTTGGAACAGATTCATTTCACATCATACATGAAATTCATTTTTCCTTTGGGCTTACATGAAACAGAAACAGATCTGTTAAATCCTGTTCCCACATTTTTAACATATGAGCACAAGCGATCATCAACAGACACATCTTTGTCAAACAACTCCACACTTAAGGTGTCAGCAGATGAACATCCTAAGGTGAAGCCTGACCAATAAGGATTACTAGTAGCATGATATGGTATTGTTTGCTCGTAGTGTTTACCGCATCTGATCTTGAGGTAGGGATCAGGTTTTCCAAAGTCACCAGACAGGTCTACTGCATTTACATTATGCATACGAACCTCAGCATTTGCAAAGTCTAGCTGAGACACCATCATCATCATCATAGACAGAAACACCAGCCAAAGGAGATTAAAGACTGCCATGGCTGTCAGAAATAATACATGATGAAGATTTAATACACAAATACTGAAATTAGAACATAATGTTCACATGTTAAAAGTACCAGCTGAGATATGATGCCTTACCTTGCTTGTTTTAGATTCTGTATGAATGCTTCCTGATCCTCACCCCCTTTATAAAGTCAATGCAATCACAGAAATCTTCAAAAAGTTGATAAACAGGTGTTTTATTCCCATGTAAATCATTGATAAATATTGTAACGTGGCGATCTATTTGCATATGTCAAGTTCTCAAGAGTGTGTAAAATCATATCCTTGGAAGGTATTGAAGCAATGCGTTAAAATAATTTTTGTAATTCTGTAATGGGTGGCTACAAAAGCAAAATACACTGGGTCAATGATATAGAAAAATCTAAATTCTAAGGAAAATAAATTAGATCTTAAACAATTACTTTTTTTCTTTAAAACATCTGTATTGTAAGAATTACAGAACCTCAGGCACTTTTAGTATCTTCTGAGGCGAACAATATACACACAATGCATTAACATACAGACATCCGTCTCCACATCCCACTGAGGGAAAATGTGGGAAAAACATCAGTTCCTTTTCGTTATTTAATTTTCCAATTTTAATTTGTTGACAAAAAAGTGTATTTTCATCTGTTTTAAACACCTTTTTTACTCGTGTAAATGCCTTGTCAAAACCCAAATTATCAAATATTTCATTGAATTTCACATTGGATGGACCACATTTGACAATGTCAAATTGTCAAATATTATATATATATTTTTATTTCTTGCATTAGTTGTTATTCTGACACAACTTTTACACATTTTACTAGTTAGACTTTTTTTTACTATAATTTTCAACTAAATGTATGAAATCCAGTGAAACATTTTGAAGCATGTTTAATTTAATTGCATCTATATGTCTCACAACGCCAGCATGTTTTTCTTTTTTACATTTTCTGTAAACTATAAAACAAAACAATATAAAATATTACATATTGTAACAGTAACACTAGAGTCTAAACTGTTTAGACCAATGTTTACTATGAAATACTCTGTTCACGGATATATGTAGATATTTATAACATACTAATTTGAAGATTTCACTTCAGCTGTTTTTCTCTGAGAGTGCTACACCGGGCTCAAATATAGATAAAAGACCCATGACTACAGATGATGGGGCCGTTTTTCCTGAATCTATGGAAATAAGCAACAAACACATTGGAAAATGCTAAATGTTAAAATGCTAAAAGAAAAGAAAGTATAATTGTCTGTGTTTGTGACAATCAGAAAGCACATGGCAGGATAATATGGAGCTTAATGTAATTTGGTCATATGGCCACGAATACTGATATGGAGAAGGAATCTTGCTCAAGGGAAAAACACACACTGCATGTACACCTCTGGAAGGACAGGGCACAGAGTACATGTCCACACATGATGTCATTCACGCCCTTATCTTGTACTTGTAGTACATTTTACTGAAGGCAATGCCGTTATGGTCATGTGATTTAAAATATCAGAGTTATGAGAGAAACTGTAAGTGCAGAAGTGTTGTGTGTGCTGTGTAAACACGATCCTTTTACTGTAATTCTAGATTGAATATGAACATGCATTTACTTGTACAAAAATTTTCAGTATGCCCCCAAAAATGTTGAGCTTTGCCTTTATTGTACATTTCCTTCAGCCTGAGGCGTATTCATTTCACTTTTGGTCTGAAACGTCTTTTACATTTGCCAAAATTCGAAGTTTTTATATAAAAACCAAACAAGCAAGCCCAGGCCACATGAGAAAAAGTAACACAAAAGTAAAATAATGCATTACTTTCCATAAAAAATAACTATATAGGGAAAACTACTTTTTAAGGTGAAATGCAATATTGTTATGCATTACTTTTAAAGTCACTTTCCTCAACACTGTTAATATCAAGGCATTAAAATAACAAAAACCCACCTCTTCGAGACAAGCAGCGGAGCTGGCTGACACATTCATTGCTGCTCAGGTTAGGCACGGTCAACTTACTAACTGGGTCACAGTCAAGGCATCCACAGAGCGACAGGTAAGTCTGGGAGAGGGTTTGGTAGTGGTCAACCATATAGCATCACTAAAGGCTATAGTTCACAGACTTCCCAATCCAAAGCTTACCCTAAAAGTTATAAGGTCAACACAAAGAGAAGCCAGTGATTATCTGTCATAGATGTGGCCAAGTAGGACACAAGAGGGCAGAATGTTCATTGCAAAGAGTCAGTAAAGCATGCCTTTGTTATATCCCCAGACCGTCTCAAATACTAGGTGAAGCAGCTTTTAGGGTCCCAAATGGGATCTATCATTTTACGGTCATGTCGTTCGGCCTTCATGGGGTCGCAGCCAATTTCCAGAGAACTATGGACTGTGTATTGAGAAGTACTGAGGACTTTGCAGCAGCTTACATTGATGATGTGGTGATTTACAGCTCATCGTGGGAAGCCCATCTGCAGCGCCTGTCAGCTGTATGTTCAAGAATTTATGATGCAGGGCTTGTGGTTAACGCCACTAAATGTCATCTAGCAAAGCCTGAGGTGTCCTATTTGGGGTATGTGCTGGGAGGTGGGGTAATTAACCCTCAAGTTGACAAAGTGGAGGCTGTACGTTCTTGCCCACCTCCAACAACCAGAAAGCGGATGAGGTCCTTTTTAGGTCTGGTAGATCTGGTACAGATGTTTTATTCCCAATTTTTCCATCCGAGCGGCCGTACTCACAGACCTCACTCAGACGGGTAGCTCCCAAAGTTTGTGTGGTCACCTGAGTCTGAGGAAGCCTTTCAAGATCTCAAGCACTGTTTGTGTCAGGGGCCAGTGTTCTGCCCCTGACACAATTCTGACCTTTCTTTCACAGTGCAAACAGATGCATCAGGAGTAGCTCTAGGAGGCGTCCTGTTGCAAGGTGACAGTGAAAGTCAAAGGCAAGTGCAGTTTATCAGTCGGAAATTGTTCCCCCGTGAGGTTAGGTATTCTGGTTCCTTGTGCTGCAACCTTTTAAATTTCAGGTAAGAAATCAGATGCTGCCTCGTGACCGCCTGAAGATCTCTCTGGCACCAGAACCATCGCTGAAACTGCCTTGAGCAAAAAACTTTATCATATTTATACTTTATTGAATAGTTGCATACAGTAGTTGTAGAAAATTAGTGAATGGATGTTTTCGTTCAACAGTTTAAAAGAAGTTCAATAAAGTGCATCCATCCATAATAAAAAGTGCCTCTGCTGGGTGAATAAAGTCCTACTGCAGTGAATCATTCTTTTCTTTTTATTGTTATATATTGACACTATAGTGTCTAATTCTAATGTTTGGTAATATTTCTGAGATTCCTCAATTTATAAAAAATTTAATTGTGGCGAAACATTAAATTAGAATTAATCAATTAAATGAGAAAAATCTCCCAGCTCTACCTTCAACATATGAAAGTTAGCGGAATTTAGTGAAAACTATGGATATTTTTCGTTAACCCCCCCCCCCACATTGATTCACTACAGTAGGACTATTCACCCTCGTGCACTTTATTGTATGGATGACGTCCTATTGGAGGATTTGACTTCCTTCGAACTGTTGAAAAGAAACACCCCAATGACATTATAAAGCTTGGAAGAGCTTGGATTTGTCTGAAAGAAGAAAGTCATATACATCTAGGATGCAGTTTCATGATCCACTGGAGGAATTTTCAATAAAGAAATCTATACTTTTACTCAAGCATGATGATTAAATACTTAATAACAAAAATATCATCCCTATTTTTATTGGTCTATTTTCTTAAACGTTAAGCTTTACTTTGCAATCACTTATTTCCTTCATGACATGCAAATATAGTGGGTTTTGCTGCCATCTTCTGGAAACCATCTGTATGTGCAGGCTGGACTGGTGAGATCTGACCTCACATGACCTCTTGAAGCTCAAGCTGGACCTCATGGGAAATTCCTGAATGATCCACAGTTGTGTTTTATTGTTTAGTGATAGTTGTTCATGAGTCCTGTTTGTCCTGAACAGTCAAACTGTCTGCTGTTCTTCAGAAAAATACTTCAGCTCTCAGAAATTCTTTGGTTTTCCAGCACTTTTGTGTATTTAAACCCTTTCCAACAATGACTATTTGACAAAGATGATTTTGAGATCCATGTTTTCAGATGGTTTCACACTATTACAGAAGGTATAAACGCTAATGTTTTTTCCTTCTGGAGCATCAGTGAGCGTTTGAACCTTCTGTAGCAGTTGCTTATGAATTACTCAGTTGTCCTCGATGTGAAAAGATGGATCTCAAAATCATACAGTCATTGTTGAATAAGATGCTGGATTATTTTCTATTGTGGACTATATGTAAACATCTTTTATATGAAATATTTTATTCAGGTCAGTACTAAATAAAAAATAACATGCATTTTGTTTGATCTCTTTTATGTTGGTAAAATAATTACCATTTTGCAGATCCTGAAAACTTTTGAGCTCAGCTGTGTGTCTGTGATCAGTGTAAGGGTTTGTTCAGCAGGGGGCAGTGGCGGCTGATAAACTGGACTCCTCTGTCTGAGTTTTCCTTCTCTCTCTGTTATAGTTTGTGTTTGAGTGCTTAGCAACCTTGAGAGAAATACACTGATGTTATGGCCGCTCCACTAACAGAGACTAAACAGCTGTTGGAGAGACACACAGTGCACATTTACAGGAAGTGTTTGCATCCACAGTAGTTTACATTTTGAAGAAAACAGCCTCTAATGACCGATAAACACCCTACGCTGACATTTGTGCCCCATCTATAACTGTCTGCTTGAGGAGAACATACTGCCATAAAAACATCATGCTTTTTGTTTGCAAGCGTCATTACAGCAGGATCTGAGTGAGTTCAGCGCTGGCTGCTCTCCATGTTATTAGATGAACACTGAACTGGTTTGGCCCATTTGTATCATCAGGTCGGCCTCACGGCATGCTCTTTCTGGCTTCAGTTGAATTCTTCAATCTCTAATGATGGCACAGACACAGCTGAAGCATTTTTTCAGACTTTTGGCCACGGTGTTTGGCTTCATCAAGACCTGCTTCTGTTGCCCAGACCACCTGGATCTGATTGATCAGTAACACAGACGAGAGCACCACAGCTGACAGCATCTGTCTGTCTATCTGTCTGTCTGACTGTGTGTCTGTCTGTCTGTCTGTCTGTCTGTCTCTGTGTCTGTGTGTCTGTCTGAATGTCTGTCTGTCTGTCTGTCTCTGTCTGTCTGACTGTCTGCTGTCTGTCTGTCTGTCTGTCTGTCTGTCTGTCTGTCTGTTTGTCTGAATGTCTGTCTGTCTCTGTGTCTGTCAGTCTGTCTGTTTGCTATCTGTCTGTCTGAATGTCTGTCTGTCTGTCTGCTGTCTGTCTGTCTGTTTGCTATCTGTCTGTCTGTCTGTCTGTCTGTCTGTCTGTCTGTATGTCTGTCTGTCTGAATGTCTGTCTGTCTGTCTGTCTGTCTGTCTGTCTGTCTGTCTGTATGTCTGTCTGTCTGAATGTCTGTCTGTCTGTCTGTCTGTCTGTGTGTCTGTCTGAATGTCTGTCTGTGTGTCTGTCTGTCTGTCTGACTGTCTGTCTGTCTGCTGTCTGTCTGTGTGTCTGTCTCTGTGTGTCTGTCTGTCTGTCTGTCTGAATGTCTGTCTGTCTGTCTGTCTGAATGTCTGTCTGTCTGTCTGTCTGAATGTCTGTCTGTCTGTCTGTGTGTCTGTCTGAATGTCTGTCTGTCTCTGTCTATCTGTGTGTCTGTCTGTCTGTCTGTCTGTATGTCTGAATGTCTGTCTGTCTGTCTATCTGTCTGTCTGTTTGTCTGAATGTCTGTCTGTCTGTCTGTCTCTGTCTGTCTGTGTGTCTGTCTGTCTGTCTCTGTCTGTGTGTCTGTCTGTCTGTCTCTGTCTGTCTGTCTGTCTGTCTGTCTGTCTGAATGTCTGTCTGTCTGTCTGTCTGACTGTGTGACTGACTTTCTTTCTGTTTGTATTATGTGTGTAGGATTGTGTTCCAGAGCAGGCTGTGAGTGTTTCTGTGGGATGTTGTAGTATTGTGGTTGTGTTCCTCTATATTTATTCCCGGACCGCTGTGGCTGGTGTGTAACTGCATTAGTAGCTCCTCTGCTGTTCTCTCATTCCACACACATTACAAATGGCATCTTTATAGTGTGTAATAGTGTGCTTCCTCCCCATCGATTCATCATCCTCAGCCACTTCATCTCCCATTCTATCTCAATTTACTCTCACACTCTCGTTTCCCCTCGCGCTGCTGCAGAGGAACTCGATGAAGAAATTATATCTGAGATATTAAACTGTCTCTGGTGAACACTTGCATCTATTACCCACCAGGACTTACAAATCACACTGAAGGAGCTGGATGAAATAGGTGGCATTCTACATTACATTATCAGGAGATACTGACAATTAAATTCTCATTTAGTAACTGTAGCCTATTTACTTATTTTAAGTCAGTGAGGAATGATGAAATCCCTTTGTAAAATAATACATACCTTTTTTTTTATTTAATATAAATTTTGACTTTTTGAATTTTGAACATTCAATAAATGTGTGGAGAAAGAACATATAAGAGCCGAAGTGTGAGCACAGTGCAGTTTATTCTTTTTGACTTTATGTTTTAATGCTGTCAAAAACTGCAACTGTATGAGTTGATTAAATCATTAATGTTTTGTTTGAGCTATTCAACATTTCAGTTTATCAAAGTTCAGAATTAAATGCTAAAAAAGAGTAAATACTGTATGTATGAGTTAAACATCCAGTTTAGTTATTAGACATGAACTTGTGTTACAGACTCTGAAAGAATGTCAGAAGAAGGTCAGGAATTCAGAGTGTATTTATATATCAGCTGAGCTCAGTGAGGTCAGGTGCAGGGCTAAATGCAGACCAGAGGTCAAAGGTCATAGAATTTGCATGTGAGATGGATTTCGGCTAATGATTTTCATCTGGTTCTTTAGGAGCATAAAGCATAAATGTTTGCACAGCCAAAAACAGCAGTTGTCTCATACAGTATATATAGAGTACATTATAAGTAATATAATTGTAATTGAGCTGACAGGTGCATGTGTTTGTGTTTGTCAGAGTGTGTGTTTCTCTGTGTTTATCTGCATCCCTCTCAGCGCTTTAACTCACATCAGCATGTTCTCATCTGCGTCTGAAGATTAATCATTCATTAAACTCCAGACTCGGCTGTTAGCAGCTTTACATTTTCTGTGCGTTCAGCTGAAATTGATCTCAGTAGGTTTGTAATTCTTAAATGTCATTATGTAATTTGTTTAATAAATGAACCCTGTGAGGATAAAGCTGTGGAAGTCAGTCATTAACACGGTTTTGGGTCTTGAGAGGTTTCTGCTGGAAATAAACCTGTTAAACAGCTTTTAGTATCATTGATATACACCGTACTACTGTAGTTTGTGTCAGTATTTTGAATAAGATTTTTTTTTAAATACTTTTAGGCTTGTTGAGTTTTACTCATTTTCTTATGTTTTTGTCATTTTGATTAGTTTTTGTAGTCTATATTGTTTTTACTAATGTTCTGATTCTGTATTTTCCATTTAAATTTTAGTAAACAAATTTTAAATTTTGTTGTGTTTTATCATTTTTTATTAGTTTTTGTTAGAGTTTTTACTAATATTCTGAAAGTTTTTTTTTTTGTATTTTCCATTTCAAATTGTAGTTAAAATTTTTAGTAATTTTGTTGTGTTTTGTCATTTTTATAAATATTTCTATATAGTTTCTATTTATAATATAATGTTTTTTATATTTCCCACTTTTATTTTAATTTTAGTTAGTTTAGTCATTTTATTGTTTTTTATATTGTTATAGATTTTTTTCATGAATATTTCTATATAGTTTCTATTAATATTTTGACTTAGGTTTTTTAACTTTCTATTTTCCATTATAATTTAATAAATTTATACATATACATATATATATATATATATATATATATATATATATATATATATATATAATTATTTTTATTTTTTTTATATGTCTACATGTATATACTTTTTATTCATTTATCTTTTTTAGCCAAATTAAAATACATTTTGCCTTGGCAGCTAGTTGAAATCAAATTAGATTTTATTTGAGATAACAGAATTGAAGTGGCATATATTTTATGGTTTGAGTTTTAGTAAACTATAATAACCCTGCTGCTGAAGCGGATGCATGGCTCTGAAGCGCTGATTTCCATCTGTGTGTATTTCTGTTCAGGGTGAAACGTTGCAGATTTCTGATTATTTGGTGACAGGCTGCGAGATGCCAAGAGCCTCCGACAGATGTCCCACTGAATACTGAACCACGACACCATTCAGAAGCCTTTAATCCACATCTGTGGCCATTTAATACAGTGAGAAATGATGAGTAAAGTTACCGGCTTCATCTGAACTTTAGCTGTAAAGAACATATTTGAACATTTCTCTGCTGGTTTGACAAACTCTTTGAGTGTTTGATATGTGAAAGTTTCAGGATAGAAACTAATTCCATTCAGATCAGCGTCCGTCAGGGGATTTGATCTATAAATAACTCTAATCTATAAATAAACATTTGTTTATGTCAAAGCGTCTCCATGTGTGCTCATAAATATTTATTATATGATTATAATTATACCATTGAGATTCTATTATAGTGTTTATTAATATTTTGTTATTTTATGTTTGTGTTTTCTTTTTTCACTTTGGCTTTAAAGTTTTTGTTGTTTTTTAAATGTGTGTATTTTTCATCTTTAGTTTAGTTTAAGTTAAACAAACTTAAAAATTAGTTTTCGGTTTTCTAAATATTTGTTTGGTATTTATTCATTTATTTAATTTAGTTGTAGTTTTTACAGTAGTTAGAAATTAAGTAAGAAATTAGTTAGAAATTAAAGATTTTTTTAAGGTTTTATTTTTATATATTATTTTTTATATATTATGTTTTCAAACCAACTTAAAAACTGAAAATTCATTTTTGTTTTTTAAAGGCAAATTTATTGTCAATTCTTTTTTTTTGTTGATATTTTAAACATTAACTTAACAAAAAAGTTTTTAAACACAAACTAATTTTTTTATTATTATTTTTAATATTATTGTATACAATTTTATTTAATTAATTATTTTTAAATACCTGTTTAGGTTTTATATATATATATATATATATATATATATATATATATATATATATATATATATATATATATATATATATATATATATATATATATATATATATGTTTTTTTTTCAGTTTTAATTTTTAAACTTAACACAGGTGGGAAATGTTACTTTTCCAACTATTTGAAATATTTTCTTATATTTTAGTCTAGTTAACATTTATTTTATTTGTATTTAAGTATTTGGTCGAAGTATGTTAATATACAGTAGCTGAAGTAGTTTTAGTTATCAATAACAACACTAAAAACAGGCCAACTATCATAAACAGTTGTCCATGCATGACTTTATTTCGGGTCAAGAGTGTCATGAGAGGCCAAAGCCATCGTATTTCACTGGCAGAAGTGTTTGTGGTCGTCTCTGAGCACAATCAAGGTTAGTATCAGCGGCCGCTCGCGCTCAAGTGACAGGAACAACTGGACGAGAGGCTGTGAAACGCAGGAAGAGCTGCCAGGGCAGTGTTGTTTGACACTCTGATATGTTTCCGAGCGTGTGTTTAAGATGTGTTCGTGACGCCACACGGCTCTGGGAATGTCCTTCACGTCTCTAAGCTTCAGTAGAAGAGTGTCGAGCTGAGAAGGAGAGCAGAAATGGGTGGAAAGAAATCCAAAAGTGCTGTAGATGACGACACGACACAATCGGGACGAAAGAGCGCCGCTCAGGACGAAAACCTTCCGACGGTCGAACGCATTCGCAAACACACAACAACACACTTCGGATACAAAGTGCTGAGTCTGGCTCGACGCGGCCTGACGGATGCTCCAGAGGAATTATGGGAGATCACAGAGCTGCAGAAGGTCAATCTGTCGCTCAACGCGTTGCGATCCGTTCCACCGTCGCTGGGTTCTCTGCAGAATCTAGTGGTGCTCAATCTCTGGGGAAACCAGCTCACTAGCTTGCCTCCTGAAATCGGACGGCTGAGAAACCTAAAGGTGCTTTTCGCATATCGCAACCGTCTGAACGACGTTCCCGAAGAGCTGGGTTCATGCACCAAACTGGAAGTGTTGAGTCTGGCCAGTAACCAGTTAACTAGTCTCCCTGCGTCGCTCTCATCCCTCGCGGGGTTAAAGAAGCTGAACCTGAGCCACAATCTGATCGCGCACATCCCCGGCTGCGTCTACAGCATGAAGAGCCTGGTGTTCCTGCAGCTGGCCTGTAACAGACTGGAAAACATCGCCGATCAGATCCAAGCGCTGGCCGACCTGAAGATCCTCATCGTCGAGGGAAACTGCATCCACTCGCTTCCCAAGATGCTTTGCCGTCTGACCAAGCTGGAGCTCCTCAACGTGGATTTCAACGACATCCAGAGCGTGCCGGAGGAGATGCACCGACTGAGACGTCTGGAGAAACTGGCCTGCCATCCGCTGGACAAAGGTCTGCACATCAGACACAATCCTCTGCTGAAACCCATCAAAGAGGTTCTGGACGGAGGTCTGCAGGCGCTCTACAGCTATCTGAAGACCACGTGAATCACCCGAGGCTTGTTCCCCGTCTCTGAGAGATGCAGCTTCTCAAGCTCTCTCTGAGGAGATAAAACTGTAGTGTTTTTATTCCGACTGCTTTCAGAGTTCATGCGCCTGCAGGATGTACATTCACAAGAGTTCAGAATACACTGAAAACCATTCAAATGTCTAAAACTGCAAAAAAAAAAAAAAAAAAAAACAGCAAAAAAAAAAAAATTCTCAGTGGTTGTTTTATATATTTAATGTAGCTTTTTGTGTTTTCATAAAAAAATATTTAGCAATATATATATATATATATATTGCTACAATGCCCTGCAAAAAATATTTAGTCCTAAATGAAGTATTTATGTATTTTAATTGCCTATAAATTTCAGTTCTCTTTGATGACTATTATTATAAAATAAACAAGCTAATAATCATAATTTGTAATGCAACAGGTAAATAATGATAGTTTGTTATTTGCATCTGTTTGCTTTTATTTAAATAGATTTTCAAAATGCATGTATTAAAATCAGCCTAAATCTGTCAAATATGGCTAGCTGTGGATCAAGCAATATTAAGTCAGTTAAAAATGTATGAGATTGAAACAAACTTGATGTATTGATGATATATATTTAAAGCTGGTTATTGTGTATTCAAAACAAACTGAGATTATCTGCACTACTGACCTGTTTCATTAATGCTGACTAATGAATATCTCTTTAAGTTTATTAGTTTCTGCTCAAACTGTCTAAAACAAATGCATGGTATTTATACTCAATTCAGAATGCATTGTGCTGCGGTTTCTGTAGAGTCCAGATCTTCAGACGTGAGTGTGTTGAGAGGGTCGTAGGTCACGTGTGTCTCAGAGCCACTGGAGGTCAGTGCTGTAGAAATCTTCTGTTGTGTGTGTGAGTGTTGAGACGAGTTCAAGGCCGACAGGAGCGTGAGGAAATAAAAGGACACCGGCTGTTAAACAAGCACTCGATTCCTCCGGCTCTGAGACGCTGATCTCTAACAAACTCTCCTCCATTACTGACCTCGGCACTGACCGCTGCTGGTTTGTTTATCTGTGTTTTAACATCCCAACTCAACCTTTATTCACAAGAGCTGAACCCAAACTCAGTCAGAATAACACACACTTCTGTAAGTGCCTGGGAGGAGATGAACCTGTGTCTAATGTTTCAGAAGCTACAGAATAAAAGTAAGCTTTCAAAGGTTTAAAAAGACAAAATGTAACTTACATTTCACAATTACAAAAACATCACAAGATATAGCATTGAATGTGAAATCTTGAAGAAAAATCTTAGTATTGTTTTTCTTGCAAAACATGCTCCAATAATGTTTCCCTTTCATTTATTTATTTGATCTTGCATAAAACATTAACATGTGTGTGTGTGTGTCTCTCTCTATCTCTCTCTCTCTCTCTCTCTGTATGTGTGTGTCTCTCTCTCTGTGTGTGTGTATGTGGGTGTGTGTCTCTCTCTCTCTCTCTCTCTCTGTGTGTGTGTGTCTCTCTCTCTGTGTGTGCGTGTGTCTCTCTCTCTGTGTGTGTGTGTGTGTGTGTGTGTGTGTCAGATGGCCTGTGCTCAGTGTGTAATCACGAAGGCAGATCTTACACGGTTCAGTTTGTCTGTGTGCAGGACGGAGATGTTTTTGGCTCGACTCTTTCTCATTTTCCTCGTCTCGTTCTTCTTGGGTGCTGATTAAACTAGTTTGTCTTTGTCAGACTCGTTCTGGATTTTGGACGCGGTAGACTTGGAGCCGCTCGCCTGTTGTTCCTCTGCGTCTCCAGGAGAGTTTCACCAGCTCTGCAAGAAAACTCAATAAATAAGTTATGATATTGGTTTGGTAATGTTCCCAATTAAGTAATGAAAACATAATTTCTGAACGTTCAAAACGTCTGTATCTTTTCCTTCTTAAGGGAACATTACATTGTATCATTTTGCAAATGTTATGGGAATGTTACTTTCAAAAGTTCTTTTTTTTTTTTTTAACTGTAACAGCTAACTTTGAAAGAATGTTTTAATTACGTTTACAGAAACTGTTCCCCGTAAGATGGGAAGGAAACACTTTAAATAAATGCAAATTAATTAGAAAATGATTGATTCCAAGCTAGTTTTCATGCATTTGTCAGGCAAACAGATCATCAGCAAGCACCTTTACACAGGAACATAAAGCATCCGTGCCATAGAAGATCTATTTTTGGTTCCCAAAGAAGAACCATTTAGAGATTTGTTCTTAAAAAAACAGTTTTTCTTAATGTGAAGATCATTTTAATAATCTAAAGAACCTTTGATTCTGTGGATGTTAAAGGTCCTTCATGGAAGTTGTTTGAAAGAGTGAGTCGGAGCAGGAGACACTGAAGAGCTTGTGTTTGTGTTGCTGATTGGACAATGACCTTGT
>NC_039266.1:22852152-22883149 GCF_003368295.1 Carassius auratus
TGTTATTATTGTATTTATTCATTTAATTATTTTTTAATTTTTATGCTTGTTCTGGAAATAATTTTGGACGGTCCCTCTGGCGCTCCCTTGCGGACCCGAAACCCGTAAAGTTTCCCTGCGTTACACACACACACACACACACACACACACACACACACACACACACACACACACACACACACACACCACACAGTTTGTGTCTTAAACTCTGATGAGCGCAGTTCTGTTCGCGTTCCGAGTCATTTGTTGTGTTACGCGCACGCTCTGCGTATTTACGCATCGGATCCACACAGTTCCCAACGAACTAAACTTCGGCTCAGTTCGGTTCGGCTCGGCTCGATCTGCTCGCTCCTCGAACACAGCGCAACTGGTTTTAGGAAAATCGCGGAGCGCACGGTTAAACTCCACCAGAGTCCGACAGCACAAAACGCCCCTGTGCTTGCGTCGCGGTGACGTCACGCTCCTCCGGCGGCGGTCCTAAAGTCGGTAAGGAACGGACAGACACAGTTGGGTTCAACTCGTCCAGAGACGCTGACCGGGGTGTGACGTTAACGGCTGCTCAGACAAACGGGAATAATTTCGGTTTGGCGCGGAGCGCGAGAGGAGCGCGGGCTGGCGTTCGCGAGACTCCCGCCATGGATCGGAGACTTTTAACGGCTTTTCTCTTCTCCTCCGTTATTTTCCTGATCTCAGCCGACACGGATCAAGAATCCCAAGGTAAGACCTTCGGTTTTTCCCAAAAGACATTCTTTCGAAGTCCCTCGCGGACAATGTTCTCCTCAGGAGATTCTCCTCAGGCGCGTAACGGAGCTAATCAACTTTATAAAGTTACTTCATTTGCGCAAATGAGCGTCTGAGGTCAGATTGATGTGTTTCTCCGTCGCCACAGCCCAAACTTTCCCGCAGAGCCCCGATCCCCTTCTTCTGAGGAGAGATTAGCTCGTTTTCTCGGTACACGTCGTTAAAAACAGCCATCCCGTGCGTCTTCTGACAATAACCGAGGGATATGTGTATATAAGAATCCTCTCTCGTGTCGCTTCGGTTATTGAGCCACTCGTTTGATTTTTCCTCATTTTCTTCTCTCACAACAACTGCGTTATATCTGTACACTTCTCTCACGGACACGGTTTGATCTGTTCCTGTGTGAACCACAGAAGATCAGCGAACAGAGAACGGTTCTCTTAGTGTCATGAATAAACGATCTTCACTCCAGAACACAGATGTTCTCACAAACCGCTTCTCTATCTCTGAAACATTCAGATAACATTATTCCAGGACGTTCAGAAGACCGAGAAGCGTTTTTATAATGTCAGAGAACATTCAAAAACAAGTTTATTGGAAAATTTTTTTAAAAGCTGGAATTCTTCTTGTAACGTTTAAATACGTCGAATATTGTTACGCTTTTGTTTGAATATTTGGTGTTCTCAGGCGCGAGTTTCTGTGTTCTGTCAGTCACAGTGTTTAATAGATAACAGACTCAAACACACAGAGAAAGGCATGCCTTTGTGCTATTTTTATCTTTAGATATTCTATAATCTTATTTTTAATGCAAAGCAGTCAAACATTGACCGTTATTTCTGAACTTACTTTCCTAAAGTGCATTGGCTAGTAAATAAGATCCATCTGTGTGTTTAATTAAACTGCGTATTACATGCAGTTTAACTTGTTTTATGAATGACTTCAGTGTTGTTTTAAAATATGCACCATATGTAGTACAAGCTGTGAGTTTGTGATTACGCCCTTGCCTGAGTTAAACTATTTTATGCATATATATATATATATAAATAATAATGCAGTGATGTGGTCGATCTCAGTCTGCTGAATGGTTTTTGTGGTGTTTTATTCTGTGTGTTGTGTCCTGATGGGGGCAGCAGTGCTCACATATAATATGGGATTATCTCCAGATTCCCAATATCACACAAATCCCACAAAAATCCGATATAACAAAAGATTATATATACATGACTTTTCCATTTGTATTCTTTTTTTAGTTTAAACTAGTTTATATATATTTGTTTATTTAGTTAACTCCTTCTTTTATATTTTATATAAAACGTTTATTTATTAATTTTAGTTATAATTGGATATACATTGTTTAATAATTAGTCACACGAGTGCTCTAAATTGATACAAATGAAGATACATGTTAACAAACTGAAATTAATTGGTCTACATGTTTGGGATCTCTATATTACACAAACAGTGGCTCGTAAAGAAGGAATCATATGAGTGATTAGTTTGATAGTAGTTTGATACATATATTTAATGTACAGAGCTGCTATGTTTGTTTTCCTCAATTTGTATGAGCTAAAATCAGATGAAGTGCATTGCTCAAGCTGCTCTCGGAGAAAGAA
Organism: Carassius auratus; assembly: GCF_003368295.1. Classification (NCBI taxonomy): domain Eukaryota; kingdom Metazoa; phylum Chordata; class Actinopteri; order Cypriniformes; family Cyprinidae; genus Carassius; species Carassius auratus. The sequence goes on from NC_039266.1 coordinate 22,854,507, forward strand.
AGCATTGTCCGTTTTCAGTTCAGATTCACTGATTCACAGGAAGAGCATTATGGAGATGATTATCATTATTATTATTATTATAACTGGTGACGTAGAGGATATCCTGAGTGATACACAGCCGTTAACAGCCTCTTCCGTGGATTCAGTCACATGCAGCACTTCACATTGTTCTCGACAAGCTTGTGTTCACGGTGACGGCCATCACCTGTGTGTTTTCTGAACTCGTTCTTCCCCGAGCACCGCTGGGTTCGTCAGTTTCCTTTAATTAGTCCACATCATATTCATGGAGTGTTTCCAAGACTCATGGGAGGTTGGAACTAGATCTGCGTTTAATTGAAGCAGTGCAGCTGATTGTGTTAGCGTTGCCATTTTGAATAGTTTTCCATCGTCTGCCAAAAGCATTTCTGCGCCCTTGTACAGAATTCCTCTGTGTTTGTTGTGTCTGAGCTCTGCAAACGTGTGTGACTTCCTGCGAACACATTCCAGCAAAACACACACACATCAGGACTAAAACATGACTAGAGACCCACCGACCTCCTACATGAATCATTTAGGAGACACTGATCTTTAGTTTCAGTTGGCGGATTAGTACAGAATTGCTCGATTAAGACACATCTACTCTCACATCCGACTTAAATCAACAAAGAGGTGCCATCATTTAAAATTGATTAAATAATTGAGTTCTTTAGTGTTCATGTTGTGTTTGTTCTCATGTTTCCTGCTTTTTTGTTCCTGCATCAGAAAGATTTAGTTTAAAGTCAACACGAAAGGCTGTTTGCAAACCATTTTGTTGACACTTGTGTGTGATCCAGGATATTAGGGTTTGGTTAAACACATAGAGTCTATAATCCATAATAACACTTCCTCCATTGATAAACTTCATCATCTGCTGTCGTCTCTCACAGATTAGTTTAGATCTGTTTAAACGCTGCTTGATCTGTGCAGATTTCTCTCCTGATTCAGACCAGAACACTTTTTCACTGGAGGAAGTGTTATTATGGATTATAGACTCTATGTGTTTGAGTTAAAATCATCTTAATGCTGGATGTGTTTCAGGTTTTGTCTTCTCCAGATGTTCACTGATGGACTGGAGTGCTGTGGATTATTGTGATGTTTTTATCAGACTCTCGTTCTGACGGCACCCATTCACTGCAGAGCATCCATTGATGAGACACTGATGCAATGCATTTCTACAAATCTGTTCCCATGAAAAAACAAGCAGATATTAACATTAGCACACCATTTTAGTCACAGTCTGCATGTGTGTGTGTGTGTGTGTAGGATAGTTTGTTAGCAGTGTGTAAGTTGCTGAGTAAACAGCGCTGTGCTAATGAAAGCTCCCTCGTCCTCGGGTGGGCTACAAACGAGCATAAAAGCTAATGAATCAGCCGCTTCCACTAACACAGAGCTGCTGTGGAGCACAAGGTGGACAGGTGGTCTGCCAGAGGCTTCGTACCATCGCACTTCATAAACGAGCATAAATAAACAAGCGCTAGGTGATTAAGCCCTAATAATACGACGGCCGCTGATCAGCGAAGCAGGTGACGTGTAGAGCTCAAAAACACGGCTAATTAATCCACAACGGGCCAGCGCTGTCCCAATTCCAAAGCTTTTTCGGTTTACTCCTTCATGTTTCCGCTGGTGAATGTTCGTTTGACCACAGGCGGATATCTCCATTATTGTCAACCTGCGTCTGCAGAGTTTTAATGGCCCTCGTTTGACTCATTAACGAGTTTCCGGGCCTAGTTTAACTTCACTGCAGCACTTCTCTGAGTTTCCTGACCTAATTATGATCAGGCCATTGTTTCTTGAAGGGTAGACGCGGCCCCAGATTTTTTTACGGGAAGTTGTCCCACTTGGGCATGGTTGGGTCGCTCGAGGCGAGAGATGAAAGCCGCGCAGGAGAGCAGAAGTTTCCTGCGTGCGCCACCGAGCCGCCATGTGTTCGTCTCCCACATTTGGAGACATTTTTAATTGTTGCCAAGCATCGATGCCCGGCGCTAATCCCAGAGATTTATTTATGTCAACGCTAAATAGAGGAGGCGTAAATATTTGAGCTGCACGCGAGCACCGTGTCGTGCCAAATAGTTTTTTTAATGACACTAATTATTTCTCCCATGTTTTTTTGTGGTGTTTATCGTGAACCTGGCGTGTGTGTGTCTTCTTCATTGAGCGGTTCATGTTTGCTGAGTGTTTTAGTGTTTAGGCTTGTCCTTCTGTTTCCTTCTTTTGTTCATGTGTCAGCAGGAATTCATTTGAATCTTTATAGTCAACATCAAACACTGTTTGTAAGCCATTTTATTGACGTATTTGTGGGTGAAACAGAATATTGGTGATTACTAATAGTGATGTTGTAAAGAAGACTTTTTAATACGACTGAAAAAAAAACAGTTGTGGGCCAAAAGTTACATTAGATCCATCTATATTATATTAAAATGTACAGTATTACATTTATTACTAAGTAACTCATTGTTCTTTTAAGAACCGATCATTGAAAGGTTCTTTTGAAGAAATAAAAACCGATCTGCTGTGGCACTGCTGTGTAAACCCTCTTTATTTAAGAGCGTGTTTCATGTTGTTTCTATCATAAGTGCTCCGTCTGTTTCAAGGTAAACCAAGCTGGCTGTTTTATATTCCTCCTCTCGTCGCTCATGTTATTTTGACATGCACAACAACAGTAATCTTACACTTTATATAACTGCTGCTCTCGAGTCCAGGCGCAGTCCGGTGTAAGAGTGCAGATTTAATTGCATTAATAATCCAATCATTGAGTGCTGACATTGAACCTGTCCTTTCAGAGCGCCGGCCTTGTGCTCGGCCACAGGAACGCAGGAAATGCCAGAACAGTTAGAGCCAAAATGGAGGCCTTTTCCATTTTAATAATGGCACATCTTGTTTAGAGTCCCGTGCCGCTGCATGAATAACGTCTCAGTGAAACGCTCGGCCTCGGCGCACGAGGAAAATCAGGCTGGAGACTGTGTATTCAGCTCACAGCCTTCACATTGCCCTTCTTCCATTGCATCCTTAATTAGTTTTCCACAAGATGAATACAAGAACGAAACGGCTATTTTTAACTGTAAATGCTTGTTTGTGGTTATGTGCATGTTGTCAGATAGATGCCACCAGTGCAGTCCATTGTTTCTGACAGACTGTTTTTGATTATTCAGAGCTTGATTTTATATCTAAATCAATGCAGTTATATTTTTCTGGTCTACAGACTTGGTTGCAAGTGCATCAGTTGTTGATCAGATGTTCAAAACACTCAAAACTGAATGCAGGTGGGTGTCAAATTGGAAATGTCCAGCATGCATCACCAGGAAGAAAGACATTTTGATTATACAGTATGAGCTCAAAGAATTCAGAAATCAAGCCTGAATGGTTTAATTGCACAATAAAATCATGCATTTGAAATAAGGGTGAGTTTTTAATTGTGCAAATGCACAGGAGACTCTAGTAGAGCTTTTGATAAGCAAATAATGCAAAACTCAAAGCACAGAAATGCACAGCTCATGCAGATGTTGAGTAAAACAGTGCATTGCAATGAGATCACAATCACAGAAGCATATTTTTAATGTTTCTCTCGCCTGAATCTATCTTTGTGGGTTTTATTTGGAAGCAGCCTGCTGTCTAGAAGTTAGCAGTAGAGCTGTAGTGTGTCTGTAGCATCTGCGGAGCGAGGAACAGTGAAGCACAGATGCTGCTGATGCAAGCATTCACTGTGGAGCAGCGCGCCGGAAAGGTATTCACCAAAGGGAGCCGCATCATTAATAAACATTATGCAAAATATGTATGTAATTTGTAAAATTAATATTGAACTGAAATAAAACTGCAGCATTAGTGTTTCTTATTGAAGCTCCTTCTGGAGGAACTCTCGCAGCGCTGGGTGTCTTTTTAACCTTGAATTGAGTGCTTATACCAGCTCCAGGGGCTTTGGAGAAGCAGGCAAAGGGAATTCTATATTAAAAAGAGCGTTAAATGCACCCAATAACAGCTGAGAGGCAAATGCATGTAAATATTTAATTGGGCATTATTCAGTATTTAGAGTTGGGCCATCCTGGAGAGAGAATCCGACAGCAGGAGATAAAACTGAAAGTCTGGAGCACCAGAGGCACACACGCGCTAAATTAGTACATTCAAATATGCAATATATATTCCAGATGGAGCTGCTTCACAGCTGACAGAAAATATTTTATAGGAATGTTTTGGTAACATTCTTAGTAAAAGTTATGAAAATGTAATTTCGTAAAACGTAAAATTTAATAATTGTAAATTAGGAATGTTTTCTTGGTCATGTTAAGTTTTTGCGATAACGTTTTCAGAACATTATTATTAGAGACCAGATAACATCATATTTAAGTTACTGGGAGAATGTTAAGTTACGAAAACATTTTCTAAATGTGTTTTAAATGTTTAAAATGCCCAGTTTGTAAAATGTTATAAATATTCTCAGTTCTGTGAATGTTAAAGGAACATTCCATTTTATCGTTTTGAAAACATTTTTGGTGTCTCTAATCTTTCTGAAATAAACAGTAATTGAGAATTAAGAATTACTTAATGTGAAAGTTGATTGCTTTGACAATTAGAGATTAGACTGTAATTGATCTCTACACGCTATACTCATAGTCACGCAATGCTGATGATGTTAACATTAATAATTTGAGTTTAATAAATGATAACAATAACAATAATTTGCAGTTTGATGTAATATGAGCTAAATCTCCATTAGATTAAATCACCATTGGTAGCATGATTTATTATAATGCTTTTTCCTCAATTGGTCAGAACAAACATGGCAGACCATGTTTTATTGACTGCTAGAATGTTTGTTCATATCGAAGGGAAAACCTTTCCAGAAATCACAAGAATCCCTTGTTTGCACATTTGTGACCCCGGAGCACAAAAGCAATCTTAAAGGGATAGTGCACCCAAAAAATGTGTCATTGTTTATTCACCTTAATGTCGTTCCAAACTTGTGTGAGTTACTTTCTTATGTTGAATATAAAATTATATTTTGAAGATTGCTCACAATCGACATGAGGGCGAGTAAACAATGACAGAATTTTCTTTTTTGGGTGAACTATAACGATATAAGATCGTTGTGGTATATTTGTAGCTAGAGCCAAAAAAACATTGTATAGGTAAAAATGATCCATTTTTCTTTTATGCCCAAAATCATTAGGTAAAGATTAAGCAAACATCATGTTCAATAAAGATATTTAGTAAAGCTCCTACTGTAAATATATCAAACTTAATGTTTGATTAGTAATATGCATTGCTAAGAACTTCATCTGAACAACATTAAAGATGATTTTTTCTCAATATTTAGATTTTTTTGCTCCCTCAGATTCCAGATTTTCAAATAGTTGTATCTCAGACAAATATTGTCCTATAAATCTGAATAAAAAATAATGGACCCTTTATAATATGTTTTGTGGTCCAGGGTCACATCTCCTCAGTTTTGACGGCTGGTTCAGTGTTCCTGCCTGCTTTTCTTGTGGCAGTTGTTCCGTGTGCCTGTTTTTTGGGTCATTGTCACTGTTCTCTGAGCAGGAAGGATATATGGATTTATGAATCGCCCCAGGACATGGTCCGCTCCTTAACACCTCATATTTCATCTGCTCTTGATGGATGAAACCCTGTATGTATGTCATCCATTTATACGAGCTCAGACGAGGAGGGACGTTTTCAAGGAACTGGATCTCTTGTGGCGTGGGCAAAGTTAAGTGAGGTTAAGAACTCTTCAAAATTAGAGCAGCTGAGCTTTTTAGAGGCTAAATGTGTTACCAGGAGGAGAGCGAGCCGCAGCGGGCGGCCTTTCAGATGATATCTTTATAAAAACGCTTTGAGTTAACCAGACGTTTCCGGCTGTGGTCTGCTCAGGGTTTCTGTGGCTCAGTGTTCAGGTGTGATATGGTACGAAGAGGGTTAAAAAAAATATTACACCAGCCTCTAAGACGACATGAAACCACATCCGCAACCCATTCTGTTGTCCAAATGTGGCGTATTTTCAAGTGAAACGTAATACTCAAGTTGAACAATGCAGGGTGGGAGTTGATTTTATCTTTTGGGAAATGACTGGATGGTTAGATTCTGTCATGATTTACTCGTTCTAAACCTGCATGACTTTACTTCTTTCATCTGTGCTACACAAAAGACAATCTTATTTGAAGAACGTTGGCAGCCAGACAACACTGGATACTTATGTATACAACTATATATATAGAGCTGGGCAATTATAGAATTATATTTCTTTTCAAAATATATTCTTTTGTTTTCCACAGAAGACAGGAATAAAAAAAAAATATATATATATGATTTTTTGCTTGAACTAAGAATTGATTGATTGGTTGGGAAAGAAGACATTTTTATGTCGTATGACATAGTTATGAAATTTGACAATTTAACATAATCTTCCACCATGTGTTTCCAAGCGGTAGATTGTGTGGTGAAGTTCCTGTGTCACAGTATATGTGAGGTTTCGCTGCTCCTCCCAATGGAGCAAAGAATCAGAAAGGAGTGCAGGGTTATTCTAGCAGATCCATTCTGTCTGTTGCAGTACCGTAATTCTCCAAAAGCCTTGTTGTAGACGAGCCAGCAGCATGAAATGAGCCTCTCCACCATGATAAACGAGGCAAATCTCTACTGAAGCACAATTAAACAAATCCCTGTTTAGATCATTGAAGAAAGGAAGATCATTCTGTGTGGCGACGCTTCCAACTTCTTGCCCAAACTTCTCCTCCTAATACTCTCTGTCCCAGAGCTGAGACACAAACGAAGCGTATCGCACAGAAACCAGGCAACTTTGTTTGCGTGTGGAGTTGAAGACGAGCAGAAGTGACACGGAGCTGGCAGCGGCGCAGCAGGAGGCTGTCGCTCTCCCTTTAGGACGTCTAAACCCAGACTCGTGCTTGTTCTGCTGTCAGGTGAAGCTCGCTGACGAGACGCAGACAGGTAGACCAGATCGAGCCGGCTGAGGGTCATTTGGACAGGCAGCAGATAAGAGCCGCAGGTGTGTCCGCAGGCGCTGCATTAACAGCCACAGACCCCAGAGCTGCCTCAGAGGCACTCGCTCGCTTTCACACCGCAAGCCTCCAGTCCAGTCTGAACCAACCGCACACATCAATGCCATCGTGAGCACTTCAAGACTCATCGTGGAGCTGATTATCTCTTCCCCCGCCACCGTTTAAAAAGAAAAGTTTCCAGCCACCACCAGCGTTTTTCACTAAAATTTCATTGCTCCAAACAAACCAACAAAAAAAAATTTTATTTAATTTTTTATCAACACTTTAATGTAGGTAGGTTTCATAAAAAAAGCAACATTTTGAGCAAAAAAATAAATTAAAAAATCTGCATTTTTTTATTCTGTATCCACATTTCACTTGCTAGCATTATGCAGTTTTCATTTATATGTTATTAGTGTTGATGAACGCAATAATTTTTCATATGCACATGCTTATATATGAGATGGCTTGTTTCTGTGTCTTCCTGGTCTGTGTTTTTGATCGCCACTTTTTACACTCATTCAGCAGATGCATAATAGCGCCCCCTAGCGTTTAACAGGGAAGTGTGTTTCACGAATATCAGAAAAGTCTGTGTTTGCCGGGGAAAGAGTTAATGCAGTTTCGTTTGTGTACAATTTTGTGTGCTCTTGATGAAGAGGAAGCCAAATCACATCATATACTCATTACTCTGCTGGTCCAAATAATTAAGATTTGTAATGTTTTTGAAAGAGTCGTTTAGGCTGAAGGCTTCAGAATAGTGAAATCAATCGTCTCTCTCCGGTAATGACTGCTTGATTTCCTCATATATTGGCACCAGCCGTTATTAAAGCAGGACGGTGGGTTGTGTTTGTGGAAGGAGACGCCCTTCTCTTGGGTTTATCCGTCATGTTGTTTCCCAACACGCAGCAGCACAGAGTGTTATGTTCTGTGGTTTCATCCCATCATGGCTAATTTGTTCCCTTCTCTTGAGAGGGTGGGTGTTCTTAAAACGAATGAATAAGTAAACTGGGTCACTGGCTTTTTGCTCAATACTTACATCCTCGGCCAAATATTCCAAACTCTCCAACTCCATTTTTAGTCTTTGGCTACAATTACTCAATTGGAAACTGCAGCGATTCGTATGTATAGGTATGATTTATTTTTTTTTTTTTGCAGGAATGTATTTGGAGTCCCGTGTTTCCAATGAGGCTGTGTTTGTCACTATGTTCTGTACGTCTCGGGCCGGTGTAACGTCTGCATATATCTCCAGACGCAGCAGTGCAAATAATGAGGGCACATGTTTACCTCCAGCTCCTCTCACCCGGGGAGATGGATTAAATTGAAGCAGTTTGGTTTGTTGTCAGATTCTTAAGTATTGCTTTCAAGTGCGAGCCGTGGCCGGGCCCCTGCGGAGGGTGTACTCACTGGAACTGAACAGAGAAGGTCTCTCGCAGCTAATCGAGTCCAGCCACAGGCTCCTCAGACGCCGCTTTTAGTCACCGGAGGACCGTAATAGCAAACAGCGGGGAGCGTGGAAGGCAACAATGCGGCTCGCATACAAACGTTCCGTTCTTTGAGGAAAAAACAAAAAACATACGGTTCTTTGAGTTTAGAGTCACCAGTCTTTTGTCAGAGATTTTATGGTGCATGAATGTCAAACGGGACTTTATCCATCATCATTTGATTGGACTTGATTTGACTTAAATGTATTTTCTTTTATCCATTAACATTTGATGTTGTATGCATATTTATTTGTTGTAATATACAGTTATATAAATTTTTTTTTAATTATTATTTTATTCATAGTACATTGCAGTAGTGTATTACATATACTGGTAATGCATTTTTTAAATAATAAAAATAATAGCAATACAAATTGCACCACAGCGCTACACTGGTCAAACCACATTACTGCAGGCTCTTACATTAGATAATATGAGACTACTCTACAACAATAATATTTGTAGACAGTTTCTTATTGTCAATGCTGTGGATAACGTTGACTAATCGTTTCAGCACTACTCCATAATAATAATAATACTAATAATGATTAAAAAACTAAAATGAATACAGTTAACTTAAATTCCAATTCTAAGAAATGTAACATTCTTGGATTTATTTTTTAAATTTAAGCCTCTTCAACTTTACTTTTTCTAATTCCAAACCACTCTTTTTGGGATTAGCCTATATGATTTTCTTAGAATTTTTGTTACTTTTGATTGTTTTTAGTCATTTAATATTTGGTTTGAGTTCTAGTTCCTGTCTGCTCCCTGGACACAAATTCAGAAATGGTTGTTCTAAAACCATGTTCTGACTCAAAACCATTCTCTGTTTGATTCTGAGCATTGTACAATGACTAAGATGCCCCCCCCAACACCATTAACCTTGCTTTATTCTTGCTTCTGTATCCATGAGATCAAGTTCCTGTCACTTCCTGAACAGAGCCTGACTGTAACCGCATGGATGGATGTGCTATTATCTCCGGCTCAAGCTGAAGCTTTAATGAAACTGTGACACGGCTAATTGCTGTAAAGGAGGTTGCATGTGTGTTTTGTGTGGATCTGTCAGCAGTTTGGCAGCAGTCAATGTTCCCCAAACCTGTGTGTTTGGCGGTCCGGATCTCCTCCTGTGGGCCGGACCCAGTGTCATCCCGTCACGGAGGAATCATTTCCACGGCTCCGAGTCTCCCTGACACTTAAATTGCACAGAGCGCCGAGTGTGACAGACGTGGAGCTCACCAGTTAGTGTTAAAACTGCCACGGCGCACTACCAACCCTCATCAGTGAGGAGCAAGAGTTCATTTCCCGTCGGTACGCCAGCGACAGGCCTGTGATTATAAAGACAGTGGGACATTTAGAGCTCTTCAGTCTCGGTGAGATCTGCGTTTAAGGGCTTTTTGCTGAGTCTATATGTGTGTTTGGCCACATGGCACTGATTACTGAACACGCAGCTGTTTCTCCTCATGAAAATCACTCGTCAGCACTTTTACACCGAGACCCTGAAGCCCAGGACAGACTGGGAAGTGGATCTTTCTACTAGCTGTAATTATAGGATCAGTGTATGTGAGATTACAGGCGAAGACAACAGAGCACAATAGATACAAACAGTCCTGGCTTGGTATTCAGTCTGAAAAATAGATGGTTTTGGAAACAACTGTAGTCTAATTGAATAAATATAGCCTGTATGTGCTCAAATATTGTTGTGGGCAAAAATTCACAGCATCTGACAAGAGTTTGTAATGGAGAAATAGAGTCTGATGAGTAGTTTATAAAAGTAATGATAGTAATAATATTGACATTTTTATTAAATTAAATTTAAATTAAATTTACTTTTCACATCTATTATTTTTATTAGTACTATTATTGTTATTCTAAAAAAACATTACCATTCTAATATGCCGCTGTATTATACTATGATAAAATACAAATATTTAAAAATGTTTATTTATTACCATGTATTTTAAATGAATATTTTCTTATAATTAGGTTTCGTGTAGCTTCTTGGAGACTGGATTGAATCTGTCTCAGTTTCAGAAAAAGCTAGAAATAACTGACTTTAAACCATTTTTACCTGCTGAAAATAGCAGTGTTGTACTCATTTTGGCCAGGGCTGTAGTTTGAGGTGTAGCAGTGATCCAGAGGCAGGTTCAGACGGGACGAGATCTGTGTGTGTGTGACGGTGAGCAGGAGCAGGACTAAGGTGGATGCTCCGGGCCGGCTCTGACCTTCTCTCTGCTGGAGAACTGTGGGAATATCACTCCTCCAGCACACTGGATTGTGTCTCCATCAGCGCTGACCTTTCACAGACATTCGCCTCTCTCTGTGTGTGTGTGTGTGTGTGTGTGGCACGCTGTCAAACCACCTGCTGTGTTCCTCTGGGTGGGGACCCTTTAGAGTTCGACCCCCTCCACAGCTTCTGATCTCTTCACGCAGGCTTCGGATCCGTCATCTGTGGACGTTTGCCTCAGGTTCCCAGACGCTCGTGTGAATGTGTGCATCCGCCGACCGATGCATGGTGTCTTCTAACGCTTTTCTCACTCACAGTGAAGCCCAGCCAAAATAGAAAGATTTATGTCAACCTCTCTTAAGTCAACCAAACCAACTACATTGAATAAAGCCAGGATTGCCACTTCATTGATTACTTCATTAAATAAGCATGACGTTTCTTTCATGCACTGGTCAGTTTTGAGGTTGTAGGCTATTTGGCTTTTCATAATATGCTAGTGCAAGAAAGTGTAAGTAAAATAAACCAAAGTCCAATAAAATAAACTGTGTATTTTGAATGTTTGATCTATTTGCATGTCTAGATTTTAATTACAATACGCATCGTTAAAGAGTTTTATCTCCACTTCAGCAGCACTTACAAACACCAGAAGTTAGTTTTGTTTTATTCCTCTCTATATTCTGAAGGATTTTACTGAGGAGCTTTCTTTCTTTCTTTTTGTAAGCATGATATCTCATGGCAAAAGTTTGTAATGCACTGGAGAAATTTGAGATTTTGGTCTATTTTTAATTTGTATAGCATGTTATTTCCTAAAAGTGGAAAGAAATTGCAATATAATAAACGCTTAAAGGTGTAATTTGGGTGTTTCATTTATTTAGATTTTAAGTTCAAACCATATCTTTAAAAGTTTTTATCTCGACATCAGCAGAACTTAGTTTTATTCTTATCTAGGGCTTTGTTCATCATTCACAATGATTTATAGAACACTTTATTCCTAAAAACAGAGGTAAAATGTGTTTGTTTTCTGTCTGTTGACAGTATTTTCTGATTTTTGGAGCGATAAAAAGAGAAATCCAAATACCCCTTAGTAAAACCTTGAACAAAGCCAGAAAGCTTCATTGGTTTTTATTTTTGCTTATTTTTCTCAGTGTAAGCATGTCTGTTAGGGCCAGAAACTACAACCAAAAGTTTCTTTCTTGCACAGGGCAGTTTCATGATATGTTTCAGATTAGTAGAAAGAAAGTCCAATGAAATAAACAGTAAAAAAGTGTTTAAATTAAATGGCATTAGTTCTTAATCTAATTAATAAACCAGGGACGTATGGTGATATGTGTTATTAAATGCAATGACTTGTTCACCTGTAGAGTCTTGACTCCTCAGTTTGGCTTGAAACACCCAAACACTCACAGGAACGGCCGAGTGTCGCTTTCATCTTAATGAACTCTCCAGAAACACCAACCTTCAATCCGTTGCATTTCCCACAGGGATTTCCTCTGAAGTATCGCTGATCACTCCAATTAGATTTGTGTCTGATGCATCGGAAAACCTTTGGTGAGTGGAGCACCATGTGATTTCTGTGAGCTGGAAAATAAGCCAGAGAAAACTTTTAAACACATAATCACTGGGATATTTAGACGCTGTTCCAGTCTTACTTATGTTATATTCATTAAGAGTGCTTTCAGGTTTGCTTAAAAAGAAAAACTTACAAAAAATTATATTACATAGCATTTTTTTCAGTAGTATCAAAATGTAAGGTATAAAAAACAAAACTTTTAAACATATTAATAAAAACTTTATAAATAATAATAAAATTATAAATATAATTATAAAATTTAAATTAAAAAATAATAATAAAAATGACCATAATGCACAACAAAATGTGTTGTTATACCTTATTAATTAGATTTTCATTTTGATTTTATTTTATTTCAGATAGATGCCAAGGCAACATTTCTTATTTTCATTCAGTTCACCTTGAGCTAAAACTAAAATAAAATAAAGTAAAATAAATGTATTTAAAAAAAAAACTAAAAAACAAAAATAAAAAAAACAATAATATTAAAATATGAATATAAATTATAAAAAAAGTAAAATATAAAACTAAGAACATCTCATATGAAAAAAACTAATAGTATCTCAGTGATACTAAAATAACAACTTAACAAAATAAGTAAGGCAGGGCTTGAATTTCGGTGCGGGAATGCGGGGATTGCGCATAATTTAAACCATTCCCGCAAGGTTAGCTTTTATAGTGCGAGAAATTCTCGCACAAATATATTTGCTTCATCTCAGAGCAAATGATTAAAAAATAAATTCACAAATGCGAGAAAAAATATGTCAAATTGTCTTTTATTTTCGAATTTAATTCCTCAATCGGCGCTGGACCGGCATTTTCTGTCTCAGCGCTGAGCTCATAGACAGTAAACGGCGGAGCCCTGGCTGCTGTAGACAGATCATGTTTCACGCTGTCAGTGCAGCGATCTGCGTTGCGCTGATCTTATTCACACTAGCAAGTGTAGGTGCAGCATTCTAACATTTTGAGTCAAAATGAGCTGTTTGTGAAGAAATTATCCGCTTCCAAATTGTCGTTGTAATAACGAAACTGAAACATTAAAAAACATTTTGCTCTTTATGGTGTGCGAGTGATAGAGCGCGGCAGCAACGAACCAACTGATCAGCTTACAGCGTCACAACATTGAATGCTCGGCCGAACAGCTGATCATAGCTGTACAGGGCGCCTTTATTATTTTTCATCTCCATAAATATATCTATAAATATATCTAGTAATAAAGTTAACGCAAGGGCTAGAAATCAATTAATATTTTGCTGATCCTTCTTGTCATCATGGAGAGCGCAGTTGGTTGCATGGCAACGACAGACGCCACGAGAGTGCAAGCGCTTGTGGAAATGAGACTGCGGCGCGCGCGCCCGAGCTTTCCACTTGTTTGAGCATGTGACTGCGCGTTTCCCCTTTTTTTCTATTCATTATGGGCAGCATATTTCCCGCGCGCACAAACACGGCCACAGACAATGAATTGTTTGGTTAGCGTAGTAGTTTAAATATGGACCGTTGGCTGAAGCGAAAGACAAGTTCGGATGATGTCACGATCCAAAGAAAAAAGTGTCCGACAACGAAAGGCCGACAAGCAGCCAAACCGAAGATCCACAAAGAAATCTTACAGAGGTGAAGCAGTCAAAGGATAAATTTCAAACGAACTGGCTAAAAATTTACCCTTGGCTAGAAATTAACGATGGGATTATGAGCTGCTCAGTTTGTAAGATGTACAGCAGTCCACAATTTACCAGCCAATGCTACAAAACATCTACATTAATTAGACATGCCAATGGAACTGGCCATACAGCAGCTTTAAAAAGAAAGAAAGAAGCAGAAACATCCAAAAATGCTATGGCTAATGCTATCCAAACTGCACAGCTGCAGGGAGAAGAGGAGCTCAAGGGGTTACTTAAAACTGCTTATCTGTAGATATTAATAAATGAACATGATTAAATTAGACCGATGCATCAAAAGTTATTCTCCCCCCCATAATCTTTAGATCCCCCCCATGTGACCCATGTAAGGGGGGAATTCCCCCCCAGTTTAAAAAACGAAATTCAGGCCCTGTAAGGAAATTGTTGAATGTAGCTAAAATTAAAATAGAAAAGTAAAAAAAAAAGTACAATTATTTTATTTCAGCTATTTGTTGAGGCAGCATTTCTCATCTTTAACTTGATTTAATAAAATAATGAAAAAAAAATTGACAAAAACACACAACAAAATACTAAAAGTGTAACTAAAATTTAAATATCCTTTAAAAATTAATATTATATTAATACAAATTATAATGGAATGGAAAATATAAACTAAATATATATGTATATATATAATGCAAACTAATAGAATCTCAGTGATACTAAAATAACAACCTCTTCTCAAGTAATTTTTCTCCGAGAGGATATAGTGTCCCAAACTTCCCTCTCTAGGGAGCTGTATCAGTGTGCACTGGGCCTCACATTAAGATTTGTTGCTGAATGCTAAATGAGAAGCTTAGGGCTGTCAAACGCCTGCTACTTCAATTTAAGTTCATTTATTCTGAGCCGTTAATAATGAATGAACAAGCTGAAGTCAATTGTGCAGGTTCATTTGTCGCCCTATTGATTACAGCGCTCCCATCAGAGCGAGTGTGTGTGTGTGTGTGTGTGTGTGTGTGTGTGTGTGTGTTCTGGAGGTGAAGGATTTCATCATCTCTGCTTCTCCTGGGTGGATTGCTTCAGGTTTGCTGTCTGTACTCTGTTGGGATCTCAGCTTTAACTCCACATCTCTTTGTAATAAAGCTCCAGGTCAGCAGTGCTGTAGGACTCTCTGTGTTTAGGTAAAACAGACAGAACTGTGTTTATTTCACCAGTGTGAGTTACTGCCGGTTGGGAGATGTTTTCCAGTAAATGTAGGTGTTTCTTTGTGGATACTCCCAGTTTTTCTGCTATTGTTAGAACATTGTACGCTTGGTTTTAAATAGAGCACATTTAAAGTCATCTCTGTAGTGTTCGTGGTGATCAAACCTATTAAAAACCATCTTGCAGTGTTTGTGCTCCTGCCCAGGCCACCACCGTTCCTCAAACCCGTTTTCCCAAATTCATTTTTAATGTTTAATTTATTTAAATCATAAAATGATACAATTTAACAAAAAATTATGCAAGTTTAAAATTACATTTTTAAGGCCCTATGAAATGTTTAATTTTTCCCATATTCTGCTTTTTTCATACATTTGTTTTTTATTCTATTTTAAAGGTTAAATAACATTTTATTAATAAAAAGGCATTTCTAATTAATTCAAATCCTGAAACAAATTAACAACGATTTAATAAAAGTTTTACAAAAATGTAACTTTTGGGGCACTATGAAATCCAGTTTTATTTTTTTGTTTTTTCTGTTTCTGTTATACTGTATAAATTACATTTTAGTATTAAAAAAGCAAGGCTGATTCATTTAAATCAAATCAAATGCAGTTTTTTATCCCTATTAAATTTTTCTAGATAAATTCAGTTTTAATAAAAAAAAAAAAGTTTTTCTGGATGTATGATTTACATGACAAATTTATTATACAAAATTGCTTTAACCAAATTAATGCATTAAATGTAACAAATAAAATTAAATGTTTTAAAGTGTAGTTAAATGAAAAGTGCTGGACAACAGAGATTTACTGTTAAAATTAAAACATGGAATAAAAATACTACTTTGAAAAGTGCATTCTGCTGTACAATAATAATGTATTTCTGTCATAATTTCTTCAAGTTAAACCAAACTTCTATTTTGGCAGTTTATAGTGAATACTTGTGTGTTTTTGTGTTACTGACTGGATTGTGCGTGATTTAGTTCATGTTTTTTTATTTTTCAGAAATGCAATAATGTAAATATATTCAGAATGCTTCAGAATTCATGCACGGTGCCTGATATAATTCAGATGACGTTATTTGGTCAAGTTTAATGCACATTCAAGCGTTCAGAGCCATTAGGAAAGGCTCTTAGGAGTCTGCATGGTAATTCACTCTGTGTAGAGTACATCTAGAGTGGAAATGATATGGAAATGCTCTGTTTGAATAATCATCTGCTATTCATGAGACGCTATTTTCCTCGTCCTCCGGCTCCATTGAAAGCGGGTCAGGATTAGATGCTTTCAGACGGATGCTGCTGTATTATCTGACATCAGGAAAGCAATTACCAGAAACTCTTGATTAATATCATCTCTGAGGCCCAGATGGAAGTTTATTGTAAGTGTTCTTCAAGGAAAGCTTGCTGTGGTTTGCAGATTAAGACGGCGAGCCTGCTCTGCTTATCCTCTTAAACATCTCCTGCATCTTTGTGTTTATGATATGCTTTAATCCACGAGACTGGGATGATTGACAGGTGGCAGACGCATCAGTCTCGAGGTGAGGTCAGGAGGGGATTTAGGGATGAATCTCATGAAATCTGTCGAGAAAATGTCCAGGTCACATTTCACTACATATGAAAAGATATTTGTAAGAAATTACATTTTGCATTAAGAAAATAGATTTTTTTTTTCCACTGTGATTTTTTTTTATATGATGAAAATTAAAAATGCATTTGTATATATATAGACAGTATTATAATGTGATAAAAGTAAAAGTGAATGATAATAAAAATAAATAACTTAGCATTTATACATCAGGAATTGTCAAGAAAATTACTGAAATAATAAAAACTAGATTTTTTTAATGCAAAACATCACATCTTTTGATTTTCTTATGGTTATTTATTTGCTTAGCGATCGTCGTTATTTATTTATTTAGATTACATTTTTTTTTTTTACATGAAGCCTTGATGACCATCATTGTGAAATTATTTTTTTATAGCAATTAAGCAAATTTACCTTTCAGTTCTCATTAGAAATGACGCAAAAATGTAATAAAAAAAATTATTACATATTATTTCAATAGTATAATGTTTATACTTAATAATATTTGTCGTACTACCTTGTGCAGAAACGAAACAAATTGACCAATATTGATTTATTTGCACTGTGTGCATGCCAATTTCTTTGTATTATTAATACAATTTTGAAATATGGACATGTTCTGGTCAGATATCCTGTAATCAAAGCACCATTTCTTTGATTTGGGGGTGAAAGTGAGCTGAGAAACTGTAGTGAACGGCGTGTCTTCTGATGGTTTGCCGTCTCTGGGCTTTGATCTCAGTAAAGATGGAGGATCTGTCCGGAGGAGCTGCAGGTATTGACGCTGATTGGAGATAAAGCGGTTTGGGTGGAGGAGCCTGAGGAGCTGGCGAGGAGTGTGAAGGTGTTCTGAGCCGATGCTGAGTGATGAGCAGACTGTGACATGGCCCCGGGGCCCGAGGGGGGGGGGGGGGTGACGGATCCGAGCAGACAAGCGGCGCATGGAGGGACCCTCGCTGCCATTTAACGCCTGACATCTCTATCATCCCTCACTCCTCGTATGATCTTATACGTCCAGACAGAGTCCATGTGCAGAAACGTTTTTAACAACTTTCCTCGTTCATTCCAAATAATCACAATCAAACTGCAGATGGGTTATTTTGATTGGGTAAAAAGCTAAGTTTTTTTTAATGAAAAAAATGCAAATAAACTTTCTTTATATGTAAGATATTTTGATGGCCTTCGCTTGATTGTATTTGTGGAAACATGCATTTTATTTTTCAGGATTCACAGATGAATAGAAAGTTCAGAAGAGACGGATTGATTTGAAACAGAAACATTGTGACATTAGAAATGTGTTCACTGCTACTTTAGATCAAGATAATGAACTGTAGAAGTATTCGCATTCTCATGTAGACCGTAATAGAAATGCATGTGATTCAGGTGAAAGTGAAGCTGGACACACAGCACAAGTCCTGTACTTCTGCTCTAATAACGGCGTAAAGAAGCCATACACACCAACGGCATCAAATATTCAAGTTCTCTTTTGCAAATTTGTCCTCATGAAATATGTAGCGTCTCCGAGGGGATCGTGGTGGTGTCGGAGCGATGATCGTGTTCTGATACGTGTTGTGTGTCGCTGTCGTCTCGTGTGTTTCTTCACATGATCTGCTAACCTCCTTCACACAAACACCAGCCAAATGTCAGCCGGCCCTCCGAGACGCTCATCCCTCGTTCTTCACCTCCGCTCCGTCCTCTCTTCCTCGAATCCCTCTCTCTCTGCCAGACAAGGCACTGCTGGACTCAGACTCAAACTCACGCTTGTTGAATGAGAGGAAGAGGAGTACGCTGTAAATGATTTTAAAGTAAATGAAAAATTGTAATGTAAAAATAAAAATAAAATAAATAAAAATGTAAATGAAAATTGGTGTGTTAGAGACATGATTCTTAAAATCATGTGATTTAGACTCAAATCATGTGATTTAATTTTTTTTTTTTGTTGGATTTACTTTGAAACAATTTTCTTTGAAAAAAAAAATGTATATATGATTTAATGTGATAGTGTCCATGTTTACGTAATATAGTAAAATAAATACAATTATTTTTATTTTTAGCGTCTAATTCACAGTAAAAAAAAAATTACTATTTGAAATTGGTAGTAAATTTCACAGATAATTACAAAGTGATGAATAAACAATGTTTAAGAGTGCATTTATTAGTGTTAGTCTGTTTTGCTGGTGTAAACCGCTCTTCTGTTTTCTGATCTGATTATTGTCATAATGCGTCCGCTGGCCTCCAGCTCGTGACACGCCTCTTAATTATTCATTCGGCCCGGAGGACATAAATCAGTCAGGCAACAGCTAACTAAATCAGCTTCCAATTAGTGTTTGTTTGTGCTGCTTATATTCCCCCGTTCACTAGTTCCAGAGATCTCCCAGCGTCGTCTTTGCCCTTCAAACCGCAGGATCAGAAAGAGCTTTGAAAGAGCGTCAGATCAAAGACGGATGTTTCTGGAGAATCACAGAGTTACTCAGACACATGCAGCCTGATCTCCGCTTCATTCCCTCCGGAGCGTTTGTGTGACGTCCAGCGGAGACTCAACTCTGCTCATTAGGCCTGGAGACGTAAAGGGTTAAATAATCAGGGCTGTTTAAATGAGCTTCTGATTGGCTGATTGGTCTCGAATGCAGCAGTAACGGAAGTAACAAATAAAAGATACTCTAAATATTCTGCTTCCAGTACTTTTGTAGTATTTTCTTTTTGTCTAGTGCTTTAATTTTCTGATTAAATATTGCAATTTTATATATATATTTTTTTATTGTATAATAATAATAAAAAAATCCAGGTTTGAAGGGTTACAAAATTTGGCCAGGTTTTTTTTTATATTATGTATAAATATCATAATAAATAAACAAGAAAGTAAGTATTACTCAATTTTAAATTGCTAAAATTATTTATATATATATATATATATATATATATATTAAATTAAATTAAAAGATAAATTACAAAAAAAGTAAAAATCTAAATAAATTATGAATAAATTACTAAATAAAAATAGAGATAAATTACTAAATGATAAAATATAACAGTTACTAAATAATAAAGTAAATAATATAATAAACAATAGATTATAAGTAAATAAACAAATAATAAATATTGGTTTTCATTTATTGTTGTAAATATTTGCTTTTGCAAAATTGCTTTTGATAAAAACGTCTGCTAAATGCATAAATGTAAGTAATATTTAGCTGTAAAAAAGATATTTTTTTTTCCATTATAGTATTTTACATAGCAACTGCAAAATGACCTTAAATTAATAATATTTATGGCTGTTTTAAATTCTCCACTTTCTAATGTTAAACCATCAGATTTTTATTTTGTTCAGATTTATGTCTTGTAAAGATGTTTTGTTTGTGTCAAAGCAACTCAAACTGAAGTGACAGTGAATCGAGTGACCGTGAGACGCTGAAAACACTGAAATGAACACTTCTCTCTGGAACACGTGCATGTATTTCTATATTTCCATGAGAGAAGCTGATAACAGCAGCTGCATATCCTCTCATTAGAAACACTTTGTGATCGAGCACATCTATCAGTGTAAGTGAAGCCGTTCTGTGTGTTTTGGGTCGAGAGCGTTTGCTCGGGGCGGAGCAGGTTCCTGAACTTCGCTCACAATCAATGTTCCCTTTATAGAAATCAATGCGGAAGGCAAACATGAGCCGACGGCAGCGTCCCCAAACACGTCTGCTCTGTGTGAAGAGTGTGTTTCTCACCAGCAGATGTGTGTCACTTCTCATCCAGAGCGTTCATGGCCACATGTATATTTCTGTTTTAATGGCCAGTTATTTTCTGGGACCTGGTGGTTCATTGTCCAAAGGAAGTCCAGATTCCTTCCCGGGTTTGTTCTTGTGTGGAGGGATCAGATGTCTGTCGATGAAAGTAAATATGAGGGTGTGTTTGTTGGGTCGGATGAGTATTAATGCTCTGATAAGAAGCATAGCTTATTCCCTTAAATTCATGCTCTCAATTAAAGATCATCTGGATTTGGGAAGTGTAATCCCGACTCCATGACTCCAGCCGTGCTGGGATTTAATCAGAAAGCATGGCGTGTTCATATTCATCTGCTCGGTCCGTCTAAAGTAGTGTAGTCCCTGTGGTCATAAATCACCACACTGCCTTTACACTGCTTTGTTTCCTTCTACAAGTCTCTGGAATTAAGTAAGGAAATAGTTAATTATTCTGCGCTAACTTTTAATTTGATTAGCTTCGTCACTTTTTCTCTGTGCTGTTTTGTTTCGGTGGTGGAGGATGACACATGTTTGTGAAGCCTGGTATTTTCCTCCCGGCTGCACCAGGCTTTTCCTTTTCCTGCCGTTCTCTCCGGAGCCGTATCTCCAGGAAGCAGGGAAGAATGAGTACAGGAGAAGGGAAGGACCCGTCCCAAATAATGCCCAGAAATGACCCAATAACACCCGGGTCGCCCTGCTGTGACTTGACTATCACTGGGAAACTATGAGAGTAAAGCAAGAGCATGTTTGTGAGTCAGAGACGGAGTAGTGTTTCCTGTGAGGTCGCGAGGTCAGAGAATCACAGCCGTGTCTGTTCTGGGAGAGAAAGAGGCTCTTTGTGTGCCACACTTGTATTTGTTTAGTTTGAACAGATAATATCTGTGCATCATCTGTAATAAATCTTACACATACAGCCGTGCAGGAAGAAAGCGGAGCTTCCAGCGCATCCACAGCGATCCGCCTGGAAACACAACAAAGCCTGATTGTCCTCCGGCGCTCCGAGTCTTTGCAGGAGGAATGCATCGTGTCTCCCTGCCATTCCTTTATTACTGTGCAATCATTTCAGTGTGGACGGAGCATCGATCAGTTCTGGCTTGCTCTTGTCCAAACAGAGAGTCTTTCATCACACAGCTACTCTCCAGATTAGCATTGAATTAGCATTTCAGTCACATGAGTCTGGAGCCAGAGCCGTCGTCTCCTTCGGGTTCATCTTCTGCTTGGGTCGTGTCTTCTGAACGAACAGCAGGAGTCTTGGCTTGACCGGAGCGTTCGTGTTAATCACTTCTGACTCGTTAGTGAAGCTGATGATCGAGTTGTGTTGAGACATGCTCAGCTTGAAGTTCTCTGGTGTGTTGAGTGTAAGAATCTAACTCAGACGTCGCTTCTAAAATAAAAACAATCCTCTTGTATTGATCTGAGCACAGTTTGAGACATTGTTGAGATTTGTTCCTGAAAATCTACAAGAACAAGTGGGATTTGTTGTGTGTGTGTGTGTGTGTGCGTGTGTGTGTGTGTGTGTGTGTGTGTGGGAGTATGTGAAGAGCGTCTCCCGCTGAGATGAATTCTCTCTGGGTCTCGGAGCTGGATGAGTGATATTGTCTGGGCTTGGGCTGGAATGATCTCTATTCTCCTCCTCTCCTCTTGAATATTTGAGAAAGTGATGCTCGTCTCCGGCGGGTCGTGTGAGGACGCCAGCGCTCTGTAAATATTACTACGGTAAACTAAACAGAGCTTGAAACGTCGCAGGTTTAGTTTGTAAAAGCTTCAGTCTGTTTACTCAGAGCTCAAGTATGAAGCCGGATCACTGTGTTTTTTATTACTGCTTGCACACAAAATATTTACTTGTGCAAGCTGATGCTCAAAAACACCCTGAAAACTCATTCCCTGCACTCATTCTCAGCCTTTGACTCCGCTTTCAGTTTCATCAAATCAGAAACTCAAAACCATTCGTTTTTTAATGAATCTTTGCAAATCGTCTTTCCTAATAATGTTTTAATTAGCAAGTTTCACTATAACTGCAGCTAAAGTAAACAGTGCCTCAGAGAGCGGCTCGGAAGAGAGGGGCGGAGTCAGCAGAGCTCATTAACATTTAAAGGATAATGCTACAAAACGGCTCGCTCTGAAAAGAGCTGTTTTTGACCGGGGAAAAGAAAAAGGTGTTTTTTATACCACCATTGAGAAATTTTAACCAAACTACGTTACAGACTTTTTATTAAGACTAAATTAGGCTGCTGTCCCTTTAAAACTAAATGCAACATTTGTATTGTCTTAAGACGTATCCAGGTGTGTTTATGTGAATTTATTTTTCAAAAAGGGTTTGGGATTATTTAGTGTCTATTTCTGCATTAAGATGCGAAAGAGAACTGCATTCAGTGTTCACTTCTCTGTTTTAGTGCCTCGCTAATATTTTTGTCTCGTTTTTATTCATTGTTTTTGCCATTCGAAAAGAGTTTTAGTCGTTGAAAAAACTTTGTTGATGAAAATGATAACGAAAATTATTTGTCAACAAAATGAACACTGCATTAATAGTTGTATTGTAGCACTTTTCCTGTGCACTGAAAAAAATAATTTAATTTACAATTTTTGTTTTAAGGTAAGTGGTTGCAATCAATACTAACATTCAACAGTGTTAAGTTTGTATTTAAATGTAGCTAAAATAAATTGTTTGCAAACCACTTACCTTAAAAAAAAATCATGTATCAGGACATGAATCTGTGTTTTTATATTTTAAATGTTGTTTTATACTCAAAATAATACTCTTGAATATGCTTTGGATGAAACAGTGACTCTAAACTGAATAATTTACACACATAATGATATTTCAGAGAAAACAGCTTCTTTCCCACAAATCCCTATTATAATCCTCCAAATCGCCAAAACCTCGCCGGCAGCTTAAACTCCTGATTGAAGAACAGAATTCTATTAAATATTGCTGGTAAAAACAGATGGCCACTCAGACGACATCACTTCCTGCCGTCAGAGGATAAAGAGGTCACGAGATGCCCTGAGGTCAGACGAGGGAGAAACACACCTCACAATGCATCGTTTAATTAACTACTCAATTATCTCTTAAATTATTAGCATGTTGCTCTTTATTGATGCATTTACTGTGAATACAGCAGTAGCATTATTTATTTATTTTTTTTATTTGTTGTTAAAGATTGCAAATATTTTTTTTATATAAACATGAATATTATTTAAAAATAAAAATATGAAAATATTACCATTTAAATGTTTTAAAACAATAAATAAAAAAAAACATTTTTAAATATAAACATGACTATTATTTTAAAGTATTAATAAATATAAATATTTGACATAAAATAAGTATTTAAAAATATAAACATGAATATTGTTTTAAATGTTAAATATTATGATATTAGAAATAACTAAAATATTGAAAAATATTTATTTTTTATATTAATATACCATCACTTTTTACTGTGAATACAAAAGTAGCATATTCATTTCTTATTAAGAATTAGAAATATTTAACATCAAATAATATTAAATATTCACAGTGTAATATAATATTGAAATAATAAAGTTCTGCGAGCATGTTTAATGTTTGTCCTTTAATTCTGTCTGATGCAGATGAGGTTTCTTCAGTGACTCTACAGCATCGTTCCTGACGTGTTTCTTTCAGCTTGGAGATTTGAGGAATGTTCTACAGTAATGCGGTGTTTCTGTGTAATATCTCTGATAGGAACGTGTTTGAAAGGCCTCGTAAGACCAAAACTATGCAGAACTGTGCTGTGCTATAACGGGACGCATTGGACTCGCTCCAAAAACAACATCCATGTGAAGATTTGGATCATTCTGCAGCGAAATATTCTCTCCAGAGATTTTTTGAATATTTCTTTTCTTTTTTTTTTTAAGAGAAAATGTTTCTCGAGCAGTAAATCATCATATTATTCTGATTTCTGAAGATCATGTGACACTGAAGACTGGAGGAATGATGCTGAAAATACAGCGGAGCATCACAGAAATACAGTACAGTTTAACACAGATTCACACAGAACACAGATGATTTACACTAGAATAATATTTCACATTTGTACTGTATTTTTGATCAAATAAATGCAGCCTCGTTGAGCATGTAAAAATCATAATTATTCCAACCCTTCGGCAGGAATTGTATTTATGTTCACCAGTGTTGCTCATTAGGATAATTGAGTAATTATGGCTTTTAATTCTTTCAAATAAATGATATAAAATATTTTAATAATTATTCTTGTAGTAACCAAAGTATTTAAAGGGAAAAGGTTACATTAAAAGCATAAATTGTAACAAAATTTTGACGTTAAATCCACTGCTGTTTAATATAGAATTATTAATGCGATGACTCTAGTAAGAAAAATGAAAAGTAATTCCTTACTTTATCAAGGGAAAAGTCATTAAATGACAGTAATTACTTACTTATTAATGCATTGCATGTTCGAAAGCTAAAATGAGCTGAAGTTTTCATGTAACACTCAGTAGTGCGCTTGATCTAGTTCACTATATTAAAGAGAACATGCTGCTTTTAAACTTCATCCACAACAACAGCAGCCTCAAAAAACCTCTGCATGTTTGTCTTGCATAATTAAATGCAATTAAAAGTAATTAAAAGGCCTGTGCTAAATAATTACAAAAACAATCGACTCCTCTGAAGCCCCCCCGAGAAGTTTTCCTGGTGAAAGTTTCCTTCGGAGCACTAGAAAGCTCATTAGTGTTGTTGTTTACCTTCTCATTCCGAGATCAAACGGGAAACGCTCCGGCTTCTGGAGCGCCGGCTATTCCTCCGAGTTTTTGCTGCTGGCAGCTCTGGACAAATTGGGTGTAATTCAGCGAGTCTGTGCGATCCCCCCCGGATCTGGCTTTGGTTCGCTCCGCCGGTTCGCTGACTCCACTGGCTTTGCTTTGATGGAAGGTCTCACTGCCTCGAGGAGGAGGGGAGATCGAGGTCTTTCTGCAGCGGGAAGGTCAGGAACGCCCGCGGCTAATCGAATGAGAACAGGCCAGGGATAAATCATCTCTGGAGCATCCTGATATCGAGCTGCTCGGTCCAGACTAAAATAAACATCCATCATGCCGCGTTGGTGGTACTGTGCGTGTTGATTTGTATGGGTCTGTTTGAAGCGGCGCACAATGAAAGAGGCCTGAGAGCTCCAGAGACGCTTTCTTCAGCTCGCTGCCAACGCACACTTTATCCAAACTTTTAACTGTGAAATACTAAATATTCAAGTGCTGTTAAAAACGACCAATGTTTTAGAATATTAACTAGGCCTAAAAAAATAAATATCATTACTAGATACTAAACGTGATATTATATTATTAGAAATACAAACATTTTTAAATATTAACATTTGATAAAAAAAAAGCAGTTTATATTATTGCATTTTATTGAAACTTTTTACTTATTTGTTTTTATATCACAAAATATTAAGTGTAAAATTTATATTATTTTAAAATACTAAATATTATATTATTTGAATAATAAAACGTTTAAATATTAACAATGAAATATTAATGTTATTACCTTTTATTGAAACTTTGACAACAAAAATAACTATTTATTTATTGTAAAAAAACATTTTTTAAATATTAAATGTAAATAGGAGTATTATTAAAAAATAATATACATGATATTATACTATTAGACATATAAATGATTATTAATTATTAATATTTAAATTGTAATATTTTAACATGAAAGTAGTATGGTAGTTTTTTTTATTAAAATAAAGCATTTATTTGTTATAAAAAATGTATATATTTATATAAAAAATTATATATTGGCATTAATGAGATGAAGGTCCTCTCACAAAGAACAAAAGTGTATATTGTGTTCTGCTTTGTGAAAAACAAATTTATTTTACATTTGTCATTTACTTAATTTGTAGTAAGAGTTTTATTTTTATTATTTTTATTTTAAAATGCTATATTTTTATGTATACAATTTTATTTAATTCATTTTACTAAGCATATTTATAAAAAATTTAGTTAAAAAATTTAGTTGTTTTATTAGTAAATGTTTTATGTATTTAGATTTACACTTAAGATTTAATTATTTTAGTAGCATGAGTGTGCTGCTTTGCTATTGACTCTACTGAGAGCAAATAATTATTGAAACAAACACTACTTACAGACTGAACCAGATAATTTCAGCAATTATTAAAGTGAGCTGAATAATGCATCTGAACCAGGCGCATGAGAAGCTCACGCCGGTCATCACACACTCAGATCTCTGCGCTGGTTTCACAAATGATTTCTGGATTCTGAAAATCCTCTGCGTCTGATCCACGGCTGCTGCTTTCATCTTCTGGCTGTCAATTAAGAGCCATTAGTGTTGGGCGCAGCGGGCTGCTTCTTTAAAGACGCTCTGCTCGTTAAAACATGGCGTCAGGTTTCTCTGGTGAGCAGGAGTTATTACTGCTGCTGGTTTTATTAAACGCATCAGAACCAGCACAGATCGGACCCTCTCCACGGCACGGCTGGATCTATTTCTGGTCTGAATCGCTCCCGTTAGTGGTTATGAGGGGCTTAACATGTGTTGACATCTGTTAATTTACATTTTCATATTAATGCAAAAAATATATTAATTCATAAACAAACTAGTGAACATCAGGGTTATTATAGTTAACTAAAACAAAACTGAAAATAAATAAAATATACAAAACGTTACATAAAAATTGAAAAAAAAATGGTGGATTTCTTTTTTTTTTTTTTTATAAATGTACATTTATTTTCCCAATTTAATGCAAAAAAATTAATAAATTAATAGTCAAAACTAGTGAACATCAGGGTTATTTTTTATAAAAAAAAAAACGTTATATAAAAATTGAAGAAAAAAAGATTTTTATTTTACTTATTTAATACATTTACGTTTATTTTCCCTATTTTGCTTAACTAAAAGTGAAATAAAACGTACATAAATAAAGCTAATATAAAATAGTAATAACTAAAATAACTGCTGACTAGTCTTCGTAATGGTTGACTAATGACTTCACTATATAAATGTATTATTTAACTTTATTTACGTTTAGTTTCTTTTGGAAATGACTACGTCATCTGTTAAAATCAATCATACTGTTATATGACATTTTTTACATTTTTAAAATGTAAAAAATGATGAAATAAAAATACTAAACCTTTATTAAAAATTTAAATGAAAGTATAAAAAAATCTAAAGAGAGGACTTAATGAATTGTGTTTAGCTTTGTGTTCATCTTAATTTTTTTAAAATACATTTATAGTTTTTACATTTAGTTTAAGTAATAATAATACTTATAGTATGTGAAATTGAAGTTAAAGTGGAAATAAATTCTGTTGGATAAAAGAAAAATATTTCAGTCAGTGTTATTTCATTCATTTTCAATAAAGAAAATGTTTTATATGTTGAGTTTTCTGTGTTTATGCAGAGCTTTTTATTTCCGTTTTTGAAGTTCATCAGGTTTTGATGACTCTAAAAACATGTTTTAACCTAAAAGGTTCTCAACTTTAATTTGAAGTAATTTGACGATTTGAATTTCCTGGAGCTCCTAGTGGAGACTCAGGTGAGATCACAGGGTTCTCGTTCTGGAGAAACATCGGAGAACCTGGAAACCGATCAGGGAAGCCGCTCGTGATGAAAAGGAGATGTTGTGTGTATTAGTTGTGATGTGGCAGACGGGTTGAGGCTGTGTGTTTGATCAGTGTGAGAATCAAAGGCATGACTGCGGTGGCTGCTGCTAACGAGCTTTAATGCAGAAAGCAGAGTCAGAGATGTGCTGATGTGTATCTGAACTCATCCTGACGGTGAAACACGCTCGCAGATCAAGAGAAACCCACTCTGTGCCTGTTTTGTTCACCAAATCAATCTGGAGTCTGCTCTTCACATCAGGGAGCAGAAAATGTTGCCTGCTGTCGAAATAAAAGAGCAGACATGAGAGACTCGCTCACACCTCAGTCGTTACGCTCAAACCCAAAATAAATTCACGCAAACTCAGTCGCGCTTGTTCTGAGCCAGATCCTCCGCTCCTGGGCGTCCGCGCCGCAGAAAAGAAGCTTCACGCTCAGAAATGACATGAAAACATCCAGCGCTGAGAGATGTGCTAGTGCTTCAGGATGTTGGTTTTGGCGGAGCGTCACGGTGAGACGGAGAGTTTGAGCGGCTCTCCCGGGCGTTGAAGTAAACAGCGCTGGTGTTTGCTGAGGTGGAGGAGAATGAGCAGAGTTTTGTGTCTGTGACGCTGGAGATGTTCTCTCTGCAGTGATTT
>NC_039266.1:22883249-22940749 GCF_003368295.1 Carassius auratus
AGCACTCAGAAAACCGTGTATGTTTTAAAACGCATGATTTCAGCAAGAGAAACATGATAATCAGAACCTAAACAGATGTTTTTAGCCGGTATGAGATGTAATGAGGCAGCTCTATGCTGGAAAATGGGGTGGAGAGCAGAAGCTCATTTGCATTTAAAGACACAGACATGAAAAACAGTGTATTTTTTGTTTCCACTCAAACTCAAAATTATATAATAAATGA
Source organism: Carassius auratus (assembly GCF_003368295.1). Lineage (NCBI taxonomy): Eukaryota > Metazoa > Chordata > Actinopteri > Cypriniformes > Cyprinidae > Carassius > Carassius auratus. The sequence goes on from NC_039266.1 coordinate 22,883,473, forward strand.
TCTGTGGAGTATTTAATGATGGAGATTTACCGCTGATTATAGAACCAGCTTTACTGACAAGATGTGCATTAAATATTGCATGCAATTTATCGTGCAGCCCTGCTGTGTATGTACATCATGAAATTAGTTTCAGTTATTAGCACCCGTTGTAGCCATATAAGCTTGGAGCTGTAAATCTGTGCAATATAAGAAGGTGAGTAAAAGAGACCTTCACTGTGATTAATACATTTTTATTTATTAGGCCAAGCAATGACTATAATAACCACTAAAAATCTAAAAGGGATATTCATTAAATGATATAGTTCTATTGTTCAGTGATTGATGGTTTGAGGATCCAGCCACAAAACCAGTAATTTAATCTGGGCATAAATAGCCTACATATTAAAGTAGGAATAAAAATAAACATTTATTGCTTAAGTACGTGCTTAAGCACATTAATCATATTTGCTGTAGATCAGACTTAATAACAGCGGTTTTAATAAACAAAAATATTCTAAATATATACAAAGATGTATTGCTTCAGCATTGCAAAGGTTTTATTCCCATTATTAACTCATAAAACCCCAGTTCACGCTGATGCTCAGGGCTATTTGTTATTATTGCCTTATTTGATTACTGTCATCTCTGCAGTTGTGCTTTAAAGACACAACTGCGTGTTTGTCCAATGTCTTACCAAACTACAGTAATTTATCGTATTATCATAATCAATTTGTGCTTATTCACAATTCTAATGTAAATATGAGGAATATACATTTAAATACATATTATTCAAAATATCATTATCCAAAATAGCTAAATCTAAAACATTGGATCATTTTTAGCAGCACATCGCCCAGCTATTAAACTGCCCAATGTTATATGTCTGTGTATTGTGAAAAGTGCTATAAAATCTGACTTCCTTTTACCTGAAATAGAAATAGGACTATATCATTCCCTGTAGCTTATGAGTCTGAATGATGAATTGTTTTCACCCCCTTACAATTTAATACTGTGAAAAAAATAAAAACTATTTAAACATGTAATTAAAAATTAAACTCAACATTAAATCATGGATTAAAAATCTAATATTATTATTAAAAGTGTAGTATGGCAATTATTTTTTAACTTAAAAACTACTTAGCATATACTTCTATAAATAACACAAATAACTTTCCAGAACTCTTTGGTTTTCTGAAAATAATAATATGTATGTCATATAATGATACTGTACGGTTATTTTGAGTTGCCCTGGTAATCTGAGGTGTTTTGTTTGTTTTGCTATCACGTGGACACAGACGTGCCGCGGTTTCTCTCCACAGATTTTACACACATCCTGGAGACTCTTCTTGTTCTTCAAACACACACATGAAAGCGGAGCAGAGGCCTGCGCTGACGTGCGAGTGACGTCTCCGCTTCCTGTGGCTGATCCGATCTCCTTCCTTCTTCAAGCTCCTGGTTCGTGCAGGATGAGCGTTTAGACGCGTCTTGCTCAAGCCGTTTCCTCTCAGTCAGAGTTCATCCTGAAAAACTTTCTACATTCAGGCCAAAGAGCGTCTTTCACGAAACACTAGTGCCTGACGAACACAGCTACAGCAAATCAAATGTGATGCTGTAGGTCTGTGTGTGAGATGATGGACAGAAAGAGACTGAGATCCATCAAAGACTGGCTAACGCTGTCTCAGACAGACTGAGAGCGTATGTGGCTTGAGTTTTAATGAGACGAGAAGGATTTGGGATCATGCCGAGTTTAAGTTTTCACACACACAAGTGAATGCATTAAAGATTTTCAGATTTCATTTGTAGAAGCCTTAAACACGATATTAAATATGTGCCCTGAGTTCCGTGAGACATAATAAGTTCAGTCAGTGTTTTCCCAGAAACATCGTTACCTACAGGCAGTGTTTAAGTGGGCCGGTACACACCGGTACTCAGTCCCGCCACTGCCAAATATAGCTCTTGAGCGTACCGCCACCTAACCCTGACCCAGCTACAGAACAGGAATGACAGCAGGTTGTGAGAGCATCTGAACACACAGTGAGGCCAAGACCTTTGGACAACGGCCTGGTGTCAAGAAGGGCAGCAAAGAAGCCACATCTCTCCAAGAAAAACATCAAGGACAGACTGAAATTCTGCATTCAGCCAATCATGGTGACCCATAATCAGAATTAGTGCTCTGCATTTAACCCATCCAAAGTGCACACACACACACACACACACACACACACTACCATGAGTCCTGTGATGTGCCAATAGTGAAGCATCCTGAGACTATCCATGTGTGAGGTTGCTTTTCAACCAAGGGAGTGGTTCTCTCATAATTCTGCCCAAAAACACTGCCAGGAATAAAGAATGGTATCAAATGAGAGACTTTTTCCAACGATCCATGAGCAGTTTGGTTATGATCCGTGCATTTTCCAGCATGATGGAGCACCATGTCACAAAGCTCAAGTGATAAAGAAGTGTCTCAAAGATCATTACGATCTCAATCCCTCAGAGAACCGGTCGGTCAAGCAGAAGCCCACAACTTGCACTGCAAAAAATTATATTCTTACTTGGATATTTATACTAAAAAACAAGACAAAATACTAATTCTTGAATCAAGATGATTTTAACGTACAAGTCAAATTACTTTAGATATTGTCTTATTGTCTTTAAAAAAAAAGATAAAAAAATGTTTTAGATTTTGCTAAAAACAAGCACAAATATCTGCCAAAGGGACAAGTAAAATAATCTTGTTTAGTCTTTGAATTAAGATAATTTTTCTTACCCCACTGGCAGATATTTTTGCTTATTTTAAAGAACAACTATTAATATCTTAATCATTTTACTTGTCAAGTAAATGAATCTTGATTCAAGAATGTTTAGACATTAATATTAGAAAACAAGACAAAAAGTAAGTAAGAAAATCATTATTTGTTTGTGAACACTAATAAGGCAAGAGTATATCACCATCAGTCCATCAGCTCCAGCATGACAGAGTTTATGAAGAACAAGGGTAAACACTGTAAATATTCATCATTATATTTTTTGTCAATAAAAGCCTTTAAAACTTTATGATATGTGTATCGTTTTTTCGTACACCATAGAAACATGTGGAAAAATAAACTACAAATACTGAAGCAGCAATCTTTCCAAAATACAAAATTTATGTCACTGCCAACACTTTTGCCGTGACTGTATTCACTGTATATTACTCATTTATTTATATATACCGATTTTATTCAAATTAAACAAAACAAATGGTCCTGAAAATTACCAGATGCTTTTTAACTGAAACTGAGACATTTTTATAACGATCTTGAGTTAACGAGAAAGTATGTGGCCTTGCAAGTGTTTTCACACTTTAATACATTAATACACATTTGTATTTATTTTTTTTTTTTAATAAAACCCACATCTTAAAACTCTTCTCAGTAATGGTCCTGCAGCTCAAACAGTGGATTGTGGTTCAGTTTCTAGCTATCTGTATTGTGAGTAATTTGGATAACAGGGTCTGCTAAATGCATACATGTAAGAGTTTTCCATAAATAACTAATCGAGCGCGTGTTAAATGAGCTTCAGCTGCAGTCACACAACGCTGTTTCTTGATCAATGTCTCTATATGATCTCTCATCACTACTGTTGTTTCCTACCAGCACTAATAATCACCACACATATAATACTGCATGTCACATCTAATCACTTCCATTTCTTTCCTTTCTATTTGAACATCAATATTTCTGAATTATAATTCAGAGTTTTCCAAACCAGTCATTATTTCTTACACTAAAGTCTCCATCAGTTATTAAACATTACACACACACTGTGTGGCTCCTGACAGAAGTTTCCCAGCATTCCCTGTATTTCTCACCTCTCACACCCTCTAGTGGTGATGGGAAACACTTCAACATGAGATGAGCACATCATAGATATCATACATACATATCTTACATATCAAAGAGCATGCTGAAGAAAATAAATAAATAAAGTGTCATTTTTTTTTTAGTTGAGCAAGAAGGTTTTTTATTTCATGCATTTATTGATTTAATGTTTAACTGAAGTGATGATTTATTTAATTTAAAAGAATATGTCTATAAACTTGTCTTGACAGCTATGTAAGCACTGCACAAACGATCTCAAAGACCGACACACACATCCATGAGCTCAAATACACAAACTCAGACGAGTGTGTGTGTGTGTGTGTGTGTGTGTGTGTGTGTGTGTGTGTGTGTGTGTGTGTGTGTTCATGTTTGATCCACATTAATCCATCCCCTGATCATTTCTAACCTCCATCAAACACTTCAGCACTTAAAAAAACATAAAGATCTAGTATTTCAGAATATTGGAGAATTACTCAACATATTCCAGTTTGAAAGCAAAGGCAGTAAAACAGTATATCACACAATTCTGCTCAGACAAGTAAAAAATAAAAGCATGTTGTTTTTGTCAAATATGAGCTGAACACTCATAAAGACATTTTCTGTGAGGTCTGATATAAAGGTCAGTGCAAACACACACACACTCTCTCTCTCTCTCTCACACACTCTCTCTCTCTCTCTCTCACACACACACACACACACACACACACACACACTCACCGCTGAAGAAGCTCTTGACCCGCAGGTAGCTGACGCTCAGACGCAGGACGGACAGTTTGTCCAGTTTGGAGATGATCTCAGGGGAGAAGGGCAGCAGTCCGGCGAGTCGCTCCAGCTCAGCGTTCAGACGGTCGCGGTGTCGCTTCGACGGGTTCGACTTCTCCGTCACTGCCGCTGGTTTTCTGCTGGACACAACAACAACGAGACAGAATCAACTGAGCTCAAGCTTCAGAGATCAACAGCAGCAGGACTACAACACACCGCACACATTCACAGAAAACACTCTTTACTCTGCATTAAACCACATTCAGAAGAACAGAGCAAATACATGTTCTCTTTACATTTCACACAGCACAGACAGCACAGACAGCACTACAAACACACATCTTTGAGCTGTAATATATCTCTCATAATGTTCAGTGTCACAAATAACATCTATTATTAATGTGACAGTCTAACAGATAAAGAATGATCATTTAATAAAAAGTTGAGACTTTAAAATTCACAGGGCCTGAGATAAATTCTTATTCTGCCACAAAATTAGGAAATTTATAACCAGTGTATAAGAATCTATAACTACCCGGCTTGAGAAGGTGAGGTTTAAAGGTGATATTCAGTCAAATATTCAGTGATGTTCTTCATCTCGCAGCAAACTGAACACATTATTTCACTCGGTTCACGAAGCCAAATTATTAAATGAATGAATGAATTTCTCACACCAGACTGACCCTTGACCCCGGGGACCGGTCACTTTATCAGAGATGAAGACTCTAGCAAACGGCAGCAGGTGCGTCTGACTCTCAATCACACAGCGATCGGCCGCTTCACGAGCTCCAGCTTTAGTTCAGGACTCGAGTCATTACTGAACTCTTCAAACGAAGCTATAATCAAAACACAAGCCTCATCTCCGGACGGTTCTGACTTCACAGAGCGATTCTAATCTTCTGAGGTTTATCAAGGTTTCTTCGCTGCGTTCTGGTCTCAATATTGATATCTTTTCCAATCATTTCAAAGTCAAACAGTTTGAGTCTCTTTCTCTTACATTCATCATGAGTGTCACATAAGCATTTAATGTTCCAAAGAAAAATGATTAATAGTATAATTATTAGTAGTAGTAGTAGTATTGTTGTTGTTGTTTTAACCCATAAAATGAATTATCATTATTATTGTCGATATAGTTAAGGGACGTGTTTCAGGATGTTTTGATTTAGGAAACCAATCCTTCAATTGAGAGCTTCTGATAAACCCTGCTGATAGTGAATAAGATAACGAGTCTTACTGTTTCTGGACGGGTTTCCTCCTCTTCCTCCCAGCGTACAGACAGTCTCCAGGAGGAATCATCTTCACCAACAGATGCTCTGAAACACAGACAGGCTCCTAACAATAACTCATTACATTCAGTTTGATATCTATCGTTAATCACACTGATTACACTGGTTTAAATACAGAACCAAATGAATGATTGATTCAAAGATTCATTCCTAAGCGATTCTGGTGCTGTTTACAGTCAAAGCAAGCATCTGTAATAATCAATAAATCAATATGAAAGTACCTGCTGTGTGATGATCGAGCGCAGAATGAGCTGCAGCAGAAACTCGCCTGTGTTTGTGTGTGTGTGTGTGTGTGTGCGTGAGTGTGTGTGTTTGCTGTTATATAGTGTGTTTCAGTTGGCGGATTCCACAGAATGACACGCCGGACTCTTCGCACGCGATTCTGAGCCACACACACACACACACACACACACACACACACACACACACACACACTGAGGGGAGGGATCTCTCTCTCTCTCAGTCTCTTCAGAAGCTTATACGATGCCTTTCATGGACAGATGGATTTTAACGGAAGAAACTAAACATTTAAACGTCGGATTTCAGGAAGAACATCAGACTGAAGTACGGAGAATCATCTGCTCGTTTATATTTCGTGATTTACCCTAAGGACAGAACCAAGCTCTGATCGACTGAAAGTGAGCAGAAATCATTGGCGCACAAATGCTATAATAATGTGATAAATCACGTTTTACCTGTTATTCTTGAAAACTAAAGCATGTATTTAACTTGTAAATTAAACTTCTTTCTAACTGTGTAGCTACTGTTATCTGCGTGTTTTTCCACATTTGAATATTGTCAATCGAACATTAATTGGTTTTAAGAAACACAGACGAACGGCAGCTTGACGCGTTTGAAAATATCCATAAAAGACTCGCGCGCCTGTGTTTGTGTTTGCACACGCACAGAATCATGGTCCCCATGGGTACAAAAGCTTAATATTAAAAAAGCTCTTATTTTTTAAGAAAGTAAAAATGTGTTTAGTTTTCTGTAAGGGGTAGGTTGAGGTGCAGGACAATATCACATACAGTTTGTACAGTATAAAAAACATTACACCTATGGAGAGTCCCCGTAAACCACAAATGTGTCTTAAGTGTCAGTTTTTTCGAAATTGAGATTTATACATCATCTAAAAGCTGAATAAATAATCTCTCCATTGATGTCTGGTTTGTTTGGAGGATAATATTTGTCTGAGATAGAAACATGAGATACAACAGAAAATCTGGAATCTGAGGGAGCAAAAAAATCTAAATATTGAGAAAATCATCTTTAAAGTTGTTCAAAATAAGTTCTTAGCAATGCATATCACTCATCAAAAATTAAGTTTACATATATTTATGGTTGGAAATTTACAAATGATCTTAATGGAACATGATCTTTACTTAATATCCTAATGATTTTTGTCATAAAAGAAAAATCAATCATTTTGACCCATACAGTGTTTTTTTGGCCATTGCTAAAAATATAACCCTGCAACTTAAAACTGGTTTTGTGGTCCAGGGACACAAATATGTTTCTCTCTCTCTCTATGTGTGTGTGTGTGTGTGTGTGTGTGTGTGTGATGCTCAGCAGGACTCATTCTGTTTGAGTATAAATCCCATCCGTCTCTTCAGGATCAGCAGGTCTAATCTCCCACAATCCCTCACTGTAGTGACACACGATCAGATCTCTGCACGCAACCCTTCACACCACATACTGTGCATCTGATAGCTTTCACTGCACACATAAACATACGGCTGACCCCAAACATGACCTCTGACCCCTGACAGAGAGGACTGTGGGAAATAAACCTGCATACATTTGACCTCATTTGATTGACGAATGAACACAGTAATCTTCATCATAGGATGAGAGTAAATGTTAATGAAGCAAATAAAAGTTGCATTAAACACAGGACATTGATGATATTACCCAGCATTCCACGTGTTTAATATTATAAACATGACTCTGACTGCATCTTCCACTGATGAGATCAGCAAATAACTAATTCAGTGAAGTTCATTGTAACAAACAATTCAGTTGTGTTCAGTTACTCTCAGACTCTTTGAACTTGTAATTTTGACGCATTTGGCAAAAATGAATCAGTGTCAGATGATCCTGAAACCTTTAACAGAGTCAGTGAGCACAAAGACTCTCAGTGAAGGGGAGAATGGAGCAGGGAGATGAATAATCACATGTTTGCAAACATTCAGCCGGTTCAGCGGGCTGGAAGTAACTCTGCTGTGTTTTTGAGTTCAGCTTTAGAGTCGCTGGCAGATCGAGTGGAATGAACGAGTCTTGAACCGAGTCACTGATTCACATCCACTCCACGCTGTTCATGTCCTTCACAAGCATCACACATCATCACAACAAATGCTGAAAAAAAATGATTAACAGCAACAGTTTATTCAAACAAATGCTCTGGAATTGAGTTTCAGTTGTTTCTGAAGAGGAAATCAGAACAGAATACGTGTCTGGCCAGGAATATGTAAGCATATAACTTTTGTCATTACACTGATTTTTGTCTGCAATACAAATGTAAAAATATCTGTCATGCCAATAAAGAAGCTTAAACTGAAACTGTGAGTTCATGGGACATTTTTAATTTACAAATGTCAGTATCTCTCTATGATCATTTCACATACAGACTGTGATCACACATTAACTAAATCTGTGAGAACATGAGGTTTCTCACAGAAACACGTACTCATCAGTGTCCATTACTCCAGAACATCAAAATCTTGAATGAATCAAATGTAGTTGGATTCAATTATGTACCAGTAACATTATGAATGTTTCTGGTACATAATTGAATCCAACCACATAATTTATGATAGTTAATGAATCGTTTAGACTGTAAGATGATGAAACTGTTTCACAACAGTGAAAAGACTTGGCAACTAAAACCAATTAATGATGTGTTAAAAAAACTATAACTAAAAATAAAACAGAATAACAATAAATGACAGTCCTATACAATTACAGTATTTAAACAAGCAGATACATGTTTTCTGCCATCAACCTTCTTCATCCGTCAGGAACAGTTCATATGTTCAGAGACAGAAACACTACATTTAACTTTATTCTGCTCCAAGTCTCTTTTGACACAGCAGACTGATGTACATTCATGTAAGAAGTGGAGATACTGAAGGTTCAGTCGTTCATGACCCAAATCTCAGATCCCTGGTGGCCTGAAGTGCCTTGGCTCTCTCTCAGCTCTGTGGCGCCCCCTGATGCACGACGAGGCCATTACACCATCAGCGCAGTCCTGATGTTCCTCTGAATAAACACACAGGAGGAATCTTCATCTGCACTTCAGCCTCTTACTCCAGCTGGACAGAGCTGAACACAGTTCATCAAGGTGACAGATAAAGCAGATACCAGAGATGCTGTGGTACAGCAAATACAAAAAACGTCCAAACCAAGTTAAGGTTAACAATTTAATTGAGGTTCAACAAATAAAAAACAAATGCAATATGGATAAACAAATTATAAAGATTGGCTTATTAAATATCAGATCCATTTCTACGAAAACACTTTTTGTAAATAATATGATAACTGATCATAATATAGATGTGCTCTGCTTGACAGAAACCTGGCTAAAACCTGATGATTACATTATTTTAAATGAGTCCACCCCCCAAGATTATTGTTATAAACACGAGCCGCGTCTAAAAGGCAAAGGGGGAGGAGTTGCTTCAATTTATAATAACGTTTTCAGGATTTCTCAGAGGGCAGGCTTCAAGTATAACTCGTTTGAAGTAATGGTGCTTCATATAACATTATCCAGAGAAACCAATGTTAATGATAAATCCCCTGTTATGTTTGTACTGGCTACTGTATACAGGCCACCAGGGCACCATACAGACTTTATTAAAGAGTTTGGTGATTTTACATCTGAGTTAGTTCTGGCTGCAGATAAAGTTTTAATAGTTGGTGATTTTAATATCCATGTCGATAATGAAAAAGATGTATTGGGATCAGCATTTATAGACATTCTGAACTCTATTGGTGTTAGACAACACGTTTCATGACCTACTCATTGTCGAAATCATACTCTAGATTTAATACTGTCACATGGAATTGATGTTGATAGTGTTGAAATTATTCAGCCAAGTGATGATATCTCAGATCATTATTTAGTTCTGTGTAAACTTCATATAGCCAAAATTGTAAATTCTACTTCTTGTTACAAGTATCGAAGAACCATCACTTCTACCACAAAAGACTGCTTTTTAAGTTATCTTCCAGATGTATCCGAATTCCTTAGCATATCCAAAACCTCAGAACAACTTGATGATGTAACAGAAACTATGGACTCTCTCTTTTCTAGCACTTTAAATACAGTTGCTCCTTTACGCTTAAGAAAGGTTAAGGAAAACAGTTTGACACCATGGTATAATGAGCACACTCACACCCTAAAGAGAGCAGCCCGAAAAATGGAGCGCAGCTGGAGGAAAACAAAACTAGAGGTATTTCGTATAGCTTGGCGGGAAAGTAGCATATCCTACCGAAAAGCATTAAAAACTGCTAGATCTGATTACTTTTCTTCTCTTTTAGAAGAAAACAAACATAACCCCAGGTATTTATTCAATACAGTGGCTAAATTAACGAAAAATAAAGCCTCAACAAGTGTTGACATTTCCCAACACCACAGCAGTAATGACTTTATGAACTACTTTACTTCTAAAATCGATACTATTAGAGATAAAATTGCAGCCATTCAGCCGTCAGCTACAGTTTCGCATCAGACAGTGCACTATAGACCCCCTGAGGAACAGTTCCACTCATTCTCTACTATAGGAGAGGAAGAATTGTATAAACTTGTTAAATCATCTAAACTTACAACATGTATGTTAGACCCTATACCATCTAAGCTCTTAAAAGAGGTGCTTCCAGAAGTCATAGGTCCTCTTCTGACTATTATTAATTCCTCATTGTTATTAGGACATGTCCCCAAAACCTTCAAACTGGCTGTTATTAAGCCTCTCATAAAAAAGCCACAACTTGACCCCAGAGAACTAGTTAATTATAGACCAATCTCGAATCTCCCTTTTCTGTCCAAGATACTAGAAAAGGTGGTATCCTCACAATTATATTCCTTCTTGGAGAAAAATGGTATATGTGAGGATTTCCAGTCAGGATTTAGACCGTATCATAGTACTGAAACTGCTCTCCTTAGAGTTACAAATGATCTGCTCTTATCATCTGATCGTGGGTGTATCTCTCTATTAGTTTTATTGGATCTTAGTGCTGCGTTTGACACAATTGACCACAACATTCTTTTGCATAGACTTGAACACTTTGTTGGCATCAGTGGAAGTGCATTAGCATGGTTTAAATCGTACTTATATGACCGCCATCAGTTCGTAGCAGTGAATGAAGATGTATCATATCAATCACAAGTGCAGTATGGAGTACCTCAAGGCTCAGTTCTAGGGCCGCTACTCTTCACGCTTTATATGTTACCCTTGGGAGATATCATCAGGAAACATGGTGTTAGCTTTCACTGTTATGCTGATGATACGCAGCTCTATATTTCCTCGCAGCCCGGTGAAACACACCAATTTGAAAAACTAATGGAATGCATAGTCGATATAAAAAATTGGATGACGAGTAATTTCTTACTGCTAAATTCAGAAAAAACAGAGGTGTTAATCATAGGGCCTAAAAACTCTACTTGTAATAACCTAGAACACTGTCTAAGACTTGATGGTTGCTCTGTCAATTCTTCGTCATCAGTTAGGAACCTAGGTGTGCTACTTGATCGCAATCTTTCCTTAGAAAGCCACGTTTCTAGCATTTGTAAAACTGCATTTTTCCATCTCAAAAATATATCTAAATTACGGCCTATGCTCTCAATGTCAAATGCAGAAATGTTAATCCATGCATTTATGACTTCAAGGTTAGACTACTGTAATGCTTTATTGGGTGGTTGTTCTGCACGCTTGGTAAACAAACTACAGCTAGTCCAAAATGCAGCAGCAAGAGTTCTTACTAGAACCAGGAAGTATGACCATATTAGCCCGGTCCTGTCCACACTGCACTGGCTCCCTATCAAACATCGTATAGATTTTAAAATATTGCTTATTACTTATAAAGCCCTGAATGGTTTAGCACCTCAGTATTTGAATGAGCTCCTTTTACATTATACTCCGTTACGTCCGCTACGTTCTCAAAACTCAGGCAATTTGATAATACCGAGAATATCAAAATCAACTGCGGGCGGCAGATCCTTTTCCTATTTGGCGCCTAAACTCTGGAATAACCTACCTAACATTGTTCGGGAGGCAGACACACTCTTGCAGTTTAAATCTAGATTAAAGACCCATCTCTTTAACCTGGCATACACATAACATACTAATATGCTTTTAATATCCAAATCCGTTAAAGGATTTTTAGGCTGCATTAATTAGGTAAACTGGAACCGGAACACTTCACATAACACCGTACTTTCTACATCATTAGAAGAATGGCATCTACGCTAATATTTGTCTGTTTCTCTCTTGTTCCGAGGTCACCGTGGCCACCAGATCCAGTCTGTGTCCAGATCAGAGGGTCACTGCAGTCACCCGGATCCAGTACGTATCCAGACCAGATGGTGGATCAGCACCTAGAAAGGACCTCTACTGCCCTGAAAGACAGCGGAGACCAGGACAACTAGAGCCCCAGATACAGATCCCCTGTAAAGACCTTGTCTCAGAGGAGCACCAGGACAAGACCACAGGAAACAGATGATTCTTCTGCACAATCTGACTTTGCTGCAGCCTGGAATTGAACTACTGGTTTTCGTCTGGTCAGAGGAGAACTGGCCCCCCAACTGAGCCTGGTTTCTCCCAAGGTTTTTTTCTCCATTCTGTCACCGATGGAGTTTCGGTTCCTTGCCGCTGTCGCCTCTGGCTTGCTTAGTTGGGGTCACTTCATCTACAGCGATATCGTTGACTTGATTGCAAATTAAAACAGACACTATTTCAACTGAACAGAGATGACATCAATGAATTCAATGATGAACTGCCTTTAACTATCATTTTGCATTATTGAGACACTGTTTTCCAAATGAATGTTGTTCAGTGCTTTGGCGCAATGTATTTTGTTTAAAGCACTATATAAATAAAGGTGATTGATTGATTGGTGAAGTCAAACCATTAATCGCATCCAAAATGAAGTTTTTAAAAACATATGTGAGTTTACTGTTTATATGTATTATGTATATATAAATACACACAAATGCATGTATATATTTAAGATTTTTTAAATATATATTAACATAAAAACATGTATATATTTTAAAAATATATCAAATATATACATTTACACATTTCACACATATATTATGTGAACAAAAATGTTTTTTGGATGTGTTCAGTCGTGATTAATTGCTCTGCAGCACTACTGTGGTGTGTTGCTGTGTTGTTGCTAGGGTGTTCTGGCTGGTTGCTAGGTCATTCAGCCCGACGTATGCTCTCTAGACATGGAGACTGTTCAGTCTAACAGTGCTGTAATATTAATGGTGTTGTGATTGTAACAGTGCTGTAATATTAATGGTGTTGTGATTGTAACAGTGCTGTGATTGTAACAGTGCTGTAATATTAATGGTGTTGTGATTGTAACAGTGGTGTAATATTAATGGTGTTGTGGTTGTAACAGTGTTGTGATTGTAACAGTGCTGTAATATTAATGGTGTTGTGGTTGTAACAGTGCTGTGATTGTAACAGTGCTGTAATATTAATGGTGTTGTGATTGTAACAGTGTTGTAATATTAAAGTGGGAGTGAAATGTTCGTTTTCACTCAATATCCTGTTAATCTTGAGTACCTATAGAGTAGTACTGCATCCTTCATAAATCCAAAAAGTCTTTAGTTTTATTATATTCATAAGAGAAAGATAGTCTGTACCGATTTTTCCCGGAAAAACACGACCAGCTGGAGGTGTGACGTGTGGGCGGAGCTAAAGAATCACGAGCGCCAGTAGGCTTTTGCGTTGAGAGCGTTTGGAAGCTGTGACATTACCTTGAGGGAAAAACCATCATCCAAAACAAACCATGGCTAACAGTCAGATTCAGCCGTTTATTTATGATCCAGAATCAGATCCAGAGGCTGAAACTGAACGAAAGCAGCAGCAGCAACGACTCGCTCCGAGCGGGGCTCGAACCCGGGTCTCTGGCATGGGAGGGGCGCACTAACAAGGAGGCAGAGATATTTGAAGCAGTTTCACTCACCGCCTGCGGTTCCAACACACGATCGTGACCCTTTTTCCTTGGGATTGCATCATCCTTAAGAAATAAACGAAACGCAAATCCGGCGTCAAACTGGGCCTTGTTTGTAAAACAAGCATCTTCGAAATGCAGGGAACAAACACAAACACTTGCACAACTCCATTGATGCTCTGTAAAAATAAACTCCATCCACTGGTCCCTTAATGCTGTTTTTTCTTTGGTAATCTGTGCAGGGTTGTCTTGCCATGGCAACCAAAAACACACTTCTTTTGTGACATTTGGCGACGCTCTCGCTCTGATCAGTGAAGTCTGTTGTGCTCTCAGTGCTCTGCTCTACGGGAGCGCTCTCTTCCGGCAGACGTGCCTCAGGACCCATATAAGGAAATTCTGCTCCATCTAACGTCACACAGAGCCATACTCGAAAAAAACTTTCCGAAACTTGTGACAAACCGGAAGGAGTATTTTTGGAACAAAAATACTCCTTCAAACGTACAACTTAATTTTTGAAACTTTGTCCATGTTTAGCATGGGAATCCAACTCTTTAACAGTGTAAAAAACTCAGTATGCATGAAATAGCATTTCACCCCCCCCCCCCCTTTAATGTAATTATGAATCATATTGTATTTATCCTGTTATTAATCAAAACCAGGTTGTATGTATGTATGTATGAGTGTGTGTTTGTGTGTGTATGTATCTTTAATGTGTATATGTGTGTATTTATCAACTGTGATGATTGAAATGTTGTTGTTGTAATGTAACATTTGAGAATGGACCCCAGGAAGACTTTCAGCTAATGGGATCCATATAAATAAACAAAAAATAAACAAATGATAGAGGTCAATATCAGCAGGATTCAGAGCAGAGAGACAGCAGGAGCATCAGATGTTTTGTGTGAACTCAACTGCAAACTGAACAAATGTGTGATTGATATATTTGTATATCAGACTTTCAGATTCATGATTCGTGTGTCCTCATGACACTGTCAGCACTCACACTTAGCAGAAGTGAATCAATAAACAGACAGACAGCAGTCATCAGAGAAGAGACAGAAGATGTGAGATGAGCAGTGTTCAGTTTGACCAGCAGGAGTCAGTCACGTCCCACCAGAGGAACACTGGATCTCTTCTTCTCCATCTCCATCATTACACTGCTCCATTTATTACAACAGATTACACTTTAAATTGACATGCCTCAGTGTAATGTGAAATAAATCACACCTGCGTGCTGACAGAGACACAAGTAGCAGTGAAAAAGACTCATCGATCAGATTCTCATATGAAACTAAAGGATGGATGAAGATGAGCAGAACCATGACATTAAAGGGACATCAAATGCAAACTAAAAAGTAAAAAGTGTAGAGTTGTCAGTCTCTAATGGACGCTAGATTCTTTCAGGAAATCAGAAAGACAAACACAATAAATACATGTTGTCCCTGATCACGGATATGAACTCGAACCGAACAACCCTGAGAACATTTCATTATCTGCTTCCACGAGTGAACACAGCGGAAGGAATGTGAGATTATTTTTAGACAAGAAACTGTTTACAACAAACACAATTTCTCCTCTCAGATGATTCCTCTTTCTCTCTCTTGAAGAACATGATGAGCTGAAGCTTAACCAACCCTAACCAGAAGAAACTAGCTGCTGGTGTGAATGTGAGGTTCTGTGTAACCAGCAGACAGAAAATAGTTTGACTGAGACTCAAGATGATTGAGCTTCATCATTTCATCAAGAGATTCATGCTGACAATCAGAAACAACTGCTTAATATCTCATCCTGACATGATATTATTGACCTGAATTATGTATTCTCCCTCATTAACAATATTTATGAGCTAATTTAAATACAATGTTTTCTAATGAATATTTCGGCACAAACTGGTTGTGATGTAGTTTATACCTGCAGAAGAATATAAATGATCTGTGAGATGATGAAGAGCTGATGAGAAACACAAGATGAACATTTAATGTGCTCAGAATATGACTGACTACTTCTCTTCCTGAATTAGCAGCGTGTGCATCAGCACAATCATTAGCATGTAACGACCAGCGGATCTAACTCATGATAAAAGAGATGAAGACTGCCGTCTCACAGTTAGGACTACTATCAGCACATCTGATGGACTTGACTCGACTAAACCAGAACACATCCAGGTGATCTGACAGAACTAACGCCAGGTGTCTGGTTAACTAGTCATGACTGAACTAAACTAGTTATGTGAGAGGAGTCTCAACACCCAGAACAACCCAAAAATCACTCGCCTGATCTTACTGAGCTGAAGAAACATGAAGAATGAACAGCACAAGACACACACACACTGACACACACACACACACATTATTATAAATACACAGAAGGATGAAAGTGTCTTATTGATTATGAGTCTTGTGTTTAAGATCAAAAGTGTTTTCACTGTCATCTCTGCAGACTTTTGCTTTAATTAGGTCAAATCTTTCATTCTGTGATGATTTTTGTGCTATTTTGAAGATCACATCTGAACATGAATCTCTCTGAGTGAATCATTTGATCTCTAGAGTTTGTTTGTAACCTAATTTCTGTCATTCCTCTCCATGTCTTGACCTCTGGCAGTTTCCCATCTTTTCCCAAAACATGTTCTCAGATCTCCTCTGGGATCTCATACATTCGTCTTATTTCATGATCTGGCTCTGAACAAACTGAGAAAGCAGAACATTCACATCCACACACACTTCTCTCTCATGATGAATGTGTCTCCAGACGCTTCTGACAGAATCACAAAGCAAAAGAAGTGATTAAATGCCAAACAGACGCTCAAATTCAATCAGCGCCTTTGTTCCCATCTGACGTCAACTGATATTGTTATGCTGATGTGAGAAGAAGCTAATGTCAGAAACTGTCCTCTCCTTTTCTCAGAACCTGCTGAGAAACAATCACAAACATTATTACAGTTTTTATCTATTGCTTGAACATTATAGACACATGCTTAGACTAAAGTAAGAAAACTTGAAGCTTTTGTAACTAACCCTTAAACAAAAGCGCTGCTTTGCACTTCAGTTGCATTTCTCCATCACACTTGCTCATACGCACTACACACTAATTCATACATGAGGAACTTTGTTCATAAATGAAATCTCATGGGTACCATTGAGAAAACACATCAATTGTAGAAGGTCCCATTAGAGAGGAACTATATCAGGGTCAAAGGACTTCAACAACACTATGTACAGGTAAGTGTTGCAGTCCTTTACATTTACATTACAGTATTTATGTACAAACCTGATTCCAAAAATGTTCTTTCAGGGAACACCTTGCATTTTCCAGCATGACAATGCCAGATCACACACTGCATCAATTACAGCATCATGGCTGTGCAGAAGAAGGATCCGGGTCTGAAATGACCAGCCTGCAGTCCAGATCTTTCACCCATAGAAAACATTTGGTGCATCATAAAGAGTAAGATTAGACAAAGAAGACCTAAGACAGCTGAGCAACTAGAAGCCTGTATTAGACAAGAATGGGACACATTCCTGTTCCTAAACTTGAGACACGTGTCTCCTCAGTCCCAGACGTTTGCAGACTGTTATAAAAAGAAGTTGGAAGTTCTTTGTTGGAAAAAAGAAAAACAGTGTTGCATTCAGCTTCACATAACGCTAACTGATGAACTGAATAACTTGCAGACTGCAGTGTTTTATATAAAGTACACTAGTATGTTGCTGCTAATCTGAAAGTGTATTCACGTGATGCAAGTGTGTCTCATTTTGTCATCACCCAGACGCATTGACCAAGGATTGTTAGGTTTATATGCAGAGTTTCAATCTGACATAGATGTAAATGGTTTATTTCACAGTGTTGTGTCTTGTGTGTAAAGTTTTGACACAATGAGCCAAAGTTTTGCTAAAAGTGTTCAAGAAATAGGCGAAAACTGTAATAAGACAGTCAGCTGTCAGTCATAATCATGATGATCTTACGACATTACAGTCTTGGATTGTTAATTGAGTTTATTTCTCGATTTCATTAGCGTCGCTCCTCTGAATCGCAGCAGATGTGCTTCTTCACTCATACTGACACATAACGTCTGGGCTGAAATCCACTGGCTCTAATTATAAGCGTCCATCACTGCATTACTGCTGCGTCCTCGATCGAGACTGAGACGGCGTCACAGCTTTAACACCACAGCGGCCTTCATCTGATCCTTTATATCAGCACAAACTTCACCTATATCGTGTGTAATTAATGATCAGTTTGACTTGCCTGTGGGACTTGAGGCATTTTTCTAAGTGTTGTTTTCAGTGGAGGTCGGAGGTCACAGGTCAGAGGTGAATGAAGATGCCAGAGCTGATGTCAGAGATTGATCTGACCCTCGATCAGGCTTTGGCTCCGGTTCTTCTTCTCTTGGCTGGAGTTCTGATGGCTTCACAGAAACACTTGTGTAGTGTGTTTACTGAGAAACAAGAGAAGCGTCTCACTGGGGTCCGTTTGCTGAAATCTGCTGAAAACCAAGGAACGAAATAACAGCTGTGTCTCCGGATCCCTGAAGACGTAAAACAACTCAAATCACTGCAGACTGACACAGTTACTGCGTTAATATGGGCTTTAGATGAGGGCAGATTTTATCGGATCAGAGAATGACACCGACATCACAGTCGACAAGAAATCATTCATGTTCCTGCTCTTATAATTCGGTGATGTTATTCTAAGAGACTCCTAATCAAATCCTCACGGAGTCTGTTCCCAGTTATTCTCACTGAATGTTATTACAGAAAACCACAGGTGTGTTCTGACCATAATGATGCTGATTAAATGATTCAATCACCTGCTCATTCACACGAAGCCAGAGCTTTCTCTAGCCAATGTTTTTTTCTCCCTCATCTTAAGAAATATCTGCGTACACACAAAACCATGAAATCGACATTAAATCATGCAGTATTCATGCCAGACCAGCATGTGGTGCTGTAATCCTGCCCCAGACATACAGTAAAAAGTGGAGAAGAAGATGGTATACAAACATAAATGGAACAATACATTTATTAATCTGTGTCAATGTTAGTTAATATTAAACCAATCGTTCAGTGTTTGTTTGTGTTGCTGATGCTGTGACGTGATGCAGCGGTGTTGATGACATCATCGTTTCACAAAATATAGGGATTGGCTGTTCACAGAAAACACACGGGTGTTGTGTTCAGATTATCCTCTCTGGGACCTGGTGACAGAAAATGGCAGTTTCACGCTCCAAATCCGGCAGATCCGTCTGGACGAAACAGTCACTTGATCTGTCCCTGAATGAATCAGTGTTTTTCAGCGAACTGATTCAAAGACTCACTCATAAAGAGGAATACACCGGTGCAAGAGTGTCACCTGCAGAAAGAGTCAGTCACACTGTGTCTGGAACGAACTCAGACAGGATCTTTGTTCAGTTCTGTAATGGATCAGTTTATGAGTGAATCCTGAAACTCATAAATCACGTATTTGATTATATTATATGAAAGCCCTTCAGCTCGTGACTTAATGTTGGATTCAGTTTTCTTCTCTTCTGTATTTCATAACACGCTCTGTGTTTTTCTGAGATTCATTTGCCCTTCAAAGAGGGCCGAGAGGAAACAGCCCAGAAAGCCTGTAACGGAGATGAACAAATCTTCAGTGAGGGAAAATTATTCAGGGAGTTCATAAAGCATTCCAGCCAGAAGCTTCTCCCTGTCGTGAGCCATTATTGTGATCTTTCTGTTATGTGACAGTAATACAGACTCACACACACACAGATATTCCCGGAGACACACGTGACCTGCACAGACTCCACGTATCTCTAATGTTTCTCTTCTTCTCTAACAGCTGATGAATGGACAGACGTACAACACCGAGACGTGTACTGATCCCTCGAGACTGAAACCCATGACACTCCTACAGAAGACTTTTGAGTCATCATCATCTTCATCATCTTCATTATTAGGATTATAGTGTTTTCCCAGCTAACAAAAATATGATTTACCAACGTTGTCTTCAAGTTCTGAAAACAATATTATTGAATGTTCTCTAAGGTAAACATTCAGATTGACTCTGTTTGCACCAGCGCAAACCATTTACTAAAGTGGGAGATTAGCTCTGAAAAGGCATGGACTTTTATTTGTGACACTCACCTTATTGAACATGCATTTGTAGGTGTTTTCCTTTCGATCTGTAATCACAACTTACACTGTCTTAAAGCAGGTGTACAGCTCTTAGTAGATTTCGCTGGTCATAATCACAAGCAGAATTTCACTTTTATAGAATTGCGCTCTAATACTAACCCTGTCCTGTAAATCTGGCCCCTAGTTTTAAAAACATTCCATTTTATGAAAAGGAGAATTCATTTAATAATTTTTCAAACATTACTAGAACCTTACTTTTGAATGTTCTCTGAATGTTCTGAAAGTAATAGTAGTACAGTTTTAGAAAACATTAAATGAACATCCAAATCAAATATTTCAGAAATCAAACTACAAGAACGATGTATAATGTTTTGATGCTAACGTTTTGAGAACATTATAAAAGAGCAGATGCCACTAGAAGAATGGTTGTTCATGCAGTATAACACTGAGAGAACCTTGTTATCTGGGCTCCAACGCTTACACAAGCTGATCTATTTGAGTATTTCAGAAGACATCACATGGAGCAGAAGTACTGATGGTCTCTGAATTATTAGAGTTCAGTGTGTGAGCGAGTGTTCGTCCAGAGCTGATGAGCGTCTGAGGTCATAGGTCAGGTGAGGTTGGTTCAGCGCTGGACACCTGTCTGAATGGACACAAACACAGAATAGAGGCATCAGACGTGCAGATCATAACTCCTCGTGGCTCTTTCCTCTGTAAACATGTCAAATATGAATCATAACCTCAGCACAAACCAAACAGCTAAACAGCATTTCTGCACTTTCCAAGAACCGTCATCTACTGTATAAATAGAAATGCTGATTTTCTGGCCTTTATCCAGTGCTTATGTGTGTTTACTTGTGTGACTCTGAGTGTGTGTGTGTGTGTGACAACAGATGATCAGCATCATCAGGTGATTTACAGCAAACTCTTTCATGTAAACCAGATCTGTGATGAAAAATGAATGTGTCTCGATCGCTCTAGACGCTTACATGGACACAGACACGGACTCGTATCATGTTAGTTTGACACAGTCACACTGAAATGTTGATGCTGAGATGTGTGTGATGTTTCCTCAGCTGTGAAGAGTCTGTGCAGCTGACGGATGATGAATCGTGTTTGTCTCTGAGGGAAGTTTTAGGACTGACAATATTGAAACACCTTTGCCATAATATTAATTCTTGTTAGATTTGTGTGTTATAGAGAAGTGTGTGTTGTGGCAAGGTCAAAGGCTGATAATTAGTGCGTGGTTTTGTAGATTTGGTGTGTGCTTCTGCTGTTTGAGAGCCAACTTTCAGAAACTGTGTGACAAGTGAAGACTCTGAGCGTAAGCAGGCGAAAAACAGTTTAATTAATGAATTCAGCTTCACAATACTGCAGTTTTCAGCAAACATCCTCTCCATTTCATCTGAGAGATACAACTGAAATATATAATACATGTGCATAATTTTACTTCCAAAATTAATTAACAGTGAGCGGAAAACAGACATTTTATAGATGTTTTTTGTGATGTGTTTTAAAACATGAATCAGATTCTGTCATCAGATTCATTTGTGGTTTTAATCAGAGTTTTATGAGTCATTTTTCATTGTTTTGTTCTGTGTTGCAGATAACCTTGAGTGTAGTAATGCGTTTCAGTGGAATATTAATAAACCTCATTAGAATATAAACTCGTCCTTCAGGATGAATTCATGATAACACAAAGTGACAGACAATTACATTCAAAGACACACATCTTGAGGAGAAACTTCCCAGAGCAATCTGGATCTGAAAGACGTCATCCTCGTTCACTGTTTTATATTCAGTCAGTGTTTTACTCATTTCACAGTAAATCAGTGAACACAAACACGTTCATGATGATGGATACGAGACTAAACTAACACAACGATCCCTGTTTGCGGTTGTTGATGTGATTCAGAAACAGATGTGATGTTGAACAGTTCAGTCGTCTTTACTGACATCTGCTTCATTACTTCAGAGCTCGTGTTTTACAGCGCTTCGTTTCTCTTTAAGCTGCTGCTGCTGGGAAATTAAACACAATTATGGAGTAATTAATGGATTAATGAACGTTTTCGGCTTAATTAGTGAAGTTAACAGGTGATACGAGTGAATGAGAGTTTTTAAAAAACCCTCCGTATGTGATGTTTCAGTGAAGGAGAGAGTGTGGGACAATGAGCTGGAGACAAAAGAACAAGTGAGATGAGTGAAGGAAGACGAAGGGAAGAGAAGATTCTGGAAATCAGAGTCAGAGAGATAGTGTGGAGTCTGACCTCTTAAGTGTGTGTGTGTGTGTGAGTGTGTGTGTGCGTGTGTGTGTGTGCGTGCACGTGTGTGTGTGAGTGTGTGTGTGTGTGAGTGTGTGCGTGTGTGTGTGTGTTCCCACTGCAAAACAACACCAACGCACATCTAAAATAAGAAAGCTGGAGTGTTAATTAAAAACACTAAAGGAGTTTGAAGTCAGATAATATTACAGAACAAACACCTAAACCTCAGTTCTTCTTTCACGTCTCAGTTTTTTATAAAGTTGATCTGCCAAGGGATTCACTTTAATCTTATTTCTAATGACTCTGAATTTAACCTGATGTGACTTTAATGAGCTCGAGACGCCTTCATTCAAACACAGACCGACTTTAAATGAATCTGAAGTCTCCACCAATACAAGAACAAAGACTTCATCATGTTATGGTTAAATTAAAGCTTCTCAGACACGTACAGAAGATCTCCCGGAGAAAGAACATCATTGACGAGCTCTGATCCGCCGCTGTGGACGAACAGCAGGAGAAACTGATCGAAAGTCAAGAGGCTTTTTAAATCTGCTCTGAGACACATTCATCCTGATCTCACACTGCACTAATCATTAGTGTGTGGGCTGGGAGCTCATAATGCTGAGATATAAGTGAATTAGAGTCTGTGTGTGGAGCATCCGTCTTGATTATCTGAGAGCAGAAGAGAACGAAGCGTTACTGTTCACAGACTCCAGAATATCAGTCAACGCCTCCAATCCACTGCTTAGATGGAACTGGGAGAACTCTAAAGAACTTGAACGGAGAACACTAAAACACAATCTTCCTATAATAGCTGATCTGCATAAGAAACAAAATCCAGAAAAATCTGTTCATGACGGTCATGGAGGAAATGTCCTGGTGGCTGTTTGTACTACATGCATTTACATCAAGCAGAAGTGACTAATATAAGACCTCCTTTACAGAATATTTTAGAATGAAGTGTGTTTTTGTCTGACTGGTGATGTGCGTACTTGATTTAAGAAAATATCCAACAAAATAGTGAGATTGGTGCTAAAGACAAGAAAACATGTATTGAATGAAGAATAATGGTCTGCTAGAAGAGGAGCAGATATTAGTGCTGTGTTCATGATCAGCGGCGTCGATGTGTTCTCTGGTGTGTGTCAGATGTAAGTGGGTCAGTGATCATCGAACACACACACACACACACACACACACACACACACACACACACACACACCTTGAAAATCATCCTCATAAATCCTCACAGTGCTGACGAATCACTTTATTTAATGCACTTCCACACGCTGCAGGTTTAACCTGATGAACACGACGACATGAATCTATGAGCAGCTCATCACTGGAGCGAGAACAATACCTCCAAGAACCTTTCAATGGACTGTTCTTAAAAGATCCATGAAGAAGAATGGAGAGATGCTATGGATATTAAAGGTTCTTTGTGAAGCATCTATGGTGATAAAGAAGCTGTATTTTTAAGAGCGTTATTTACCACATGTCTGATTCTCATGTTATTAATCTCTCACATGACAACATTCAGGATGTATTTAGCTAAATCTCATGTTTTCCAGGAATCTTGTTTCATTCTCGATCAGCTGAGTGAAGCAGCACTGGATCAAACCGCTGCATGATGTCTCTCACGTGACTATCACAAAACAGATTGTGCTTCTGTGAGAGAGAGAGCGAGCGAGAGGAGAGATGAGAGCAAGGCCGCAGATGGAGGGACATCATGTTTGTTTGTTCCCTGGTGAACAGATCCTGCGCTGCATCACATCTGAGGTCATGACCGCATGTTAAACAGCTGATCTCAGTCTCTGCGCTGTGTGTGTGTGTGTGTGTGTGTCAGGGATAAATCAGCATCAGTGTAAAGCACACATTAATCTGTCACCTGAGTGAAATATAATGAAGATGGCGCCTTTGACTATATTTGAGTTTAATTATTTAACTCCCTGGTGTTGTTCGGACATTTTAGACTGAAAAATCTTTAAAAAAAAGTAAAAAAAAAATGCTACTTTGGACTGCTACAAAACTCAGTGACGCGTCAATCACTGTGTGACCAAAAAAAAAAAAACGAGGACTTGATTTGAAAAACCCAAATAAAAAAATATTAATAATTGTTTTGTTCGCTGTCAAAAATGACCAGGATAAGAATTTAATGGAAACTTGAAAAAAAAGAGAGATATTTTGGTGTGTACAATCTGGAAATCAGCCACAATAAGCAGTGACAAACTTAAAGGCTTAGTTCAGCCAAAAATCTAAATTATGTCATTAATAACTCATCCTTATGTCGTTCCAAACCCGTGAGACCTCTGTTTATCTTCTGAACACAGTTTAAGATATTTTAGATTTAGTCTGAGAGCTCTCAGTCCCTCCATTGAAGCTGTGTGTACGGTCTACTGTCCATGTCCAGAAAGGTAAGAGAAACATCATCAGAGTAGTCCATGTGACATCAGAGGGTCCGTTAGAATTTGTTGAAGCATCGAAAATACATTTTGGTCTAAAAATCGCAAAAGCTTCGACTTTGTTCAGCATTGTCTTCTCTTCCGTGTCTGTTGTGAGAGAGTTCAGAACAAAGCAGTTTGTGAGATCCGGTTCATGAACGAATCTGAATCCATGAAAGTAAAGCTGGCCAGAGAGAATCCACAATATCACAGTAAAGATCCTTGACAGTGTTTCAGTTGTACTACAGTCGGCCAGTTTGACATGCACTGTGTTAGCATTTTCAGACATTGAGGACCAGGATGTTGATTTATCTTTAGCTGCTTCAAATATTTAATTTAAACAGAAAAATGATTGAACAGAAGAGCGTTCTGTGTGACGATGATGGAAACGGTAAGACCGCATTCACATCGATTGGTGATGAATTAAACATGTTTGTGTGAAGAATCACTTCTGCAGATGACTGTGATTGTTGACCAGCTGCTGACCGGATCTCAGGCGTGTTTCTGCGCTCGTTTGCTGTCTCAGCTCGGCGTGTCACGTTCTCGTCTGCGGGGGTCATTCGCTCCTCACGCCGGACCCCTCGGGCCCCACAGATGCAGCTGGACCTTCTCTTCATGGGAACTCCAGCTGCTGATGTCCAGATGACTTCCTGTTTCCTGAGAGAGAGCCGTGTCTGTTCACCCACACAGAGCTGCGCGCCTGTGCTCAGGGTCAAAGGTCACGTTAAAAAGAGCCCAACACTTGAGAACAATGAGAACTTGATCCTGTGATTGTCATTACAACAAACATCACATACAGCAGCAGCAGAAAACAATTCTTCACTTGATCTTCTTCATCATGTCTGAAATGTGAATCCGCTGGTGGTTTGCTGATTTTCACACGGTGTGGAGAATTACATTAATTATCAAAATCATTTATTACCTAACCACAAACAAGCACAGTACTGAATCATCTTCATCTACTGATTCAAATACAATAAACCTCTGTCTGTCGGATGATCTGATTGTTTGTTTGCATCTTTATACATTTTTTTAATTAATATTTTGTATTTGATTTAATAACATTCACACTGTATTTAGAGTCTATGTACTTTTACAGAATGCTTGATTTGTACTAACTCATCATTTCATTCCTTCACCTACAGTCATGGCCAAAAGTATTGGCACCCTTGGTAAATATGATGAAGAAGGCTGTGAAAATGAATCTGCATTGTTAATCCTTTTGATATTTTATAAATATGTATATGTATATATATATATATATATATATATATATATATATATATATATATATATATATATCACAAAAATCTAATCTTTCATTGGATAATAATAATTTAAAATGGGGGGGGAAACATCATGAAGTAAATGTTTTTCTGTAATACACATTGGCCACAATTAATGGCACTGGTTTTAATTAAGGGTTTTATTCAATGCTTTTTTAAATCTCCATTTGCCATATTAAAACAGCTCTGAGTTTTCTCCTGTAATGCCTGATGAGGTTAGAGAACACAGAGACAATTCCTTCATCCCGAATCGCTCCAGATCCTTCAGATTCCCAGCTTCTCCTCTTCAGTTCTCTCCTCTCTCTTTCTGTAGTGTCAGGTCAGAGGACTGGATGGCTGTAGCAGAAGCTTGTTTTTGTGCCCAGTGACCCCATTTTTGTTGTTTTTGAGGTTTGTGTTTGAATTATTGTATGACTGGAAGATCTAAACATGGCCCATTATAAGGTTTCAAGAGTCAGTCACTTACTGATTTTTTAACTGACAGTCACCACTGATGAGCTAAATACAATACTAAATTTTTTCTGTAAAGCTGCTTTGCAGCGATTTGTATCGTGAAAAGCACTAAACAAATATACTTGATATTAATTAAATCTGTAATCTGAGGGTGCATTCAAATCTAAATATTGAGAAAATCATCTTTAAAGTTGTTCAAATGAAGTTCTTAGCAATGCATATTACTAATCAAACATTAAGATTTTATACATTTAGGGTAAGAAAATGACTAAATATCTTCGTGAACATGATCTTTACTTAATATCCTAATGATTTTTGTCATAAAAGAGAAATGTATAATTGTGACTCATACAGTGTATTGTTGTGTATTTCTCCAAATATCCGTCTGTGACCCTGATGACTCTTCTGTGCTGCAGGACACTGGAGCTTACAATATTAATGCATTCTCTCATATTGCCACCAACCAAATGAAAAATATTATTGAGGAAATATTCATCACATCAGAAAAACATCCTGAGACTCAGTGTGGTGCTGACATCAGACACACACACACACACACACACACACACACACATTCTCTCTCTCTCTCTCTCTCTCTCTTTCTCTCTCACACACACACACACACACACATTATAATACCGTCAGAGGTGGTCCGTGGCTCTGGTCTGGTCCTCGTGTGTTCAGGTGTGTTAGTCTCTCTCTGTGGTTGGTTGTAGTAGTCGCTGCAGATGATGTTTCTCCGTCGCTGCTGATTGTGAAAGATCAGCGTGAGGAAATGAAGAGTAAGAGTTTCTCTGATGAAACTGGATTCTCAGATGACCTCTGATGAGTTTCTTAACTCTCGACCTCCGTCTGGGAACTTGCTGCTGTGGATCGCAGAGCTGAAGTAATGATAGTCTGCTCAAAGATTTCAGTTCAGTGTGACCTTTGACCTGTATCTCTCCAGCGTATCAGTGATTCCATCGAACACCGGCAGTGTTGAGCCCAGCGAAGATCATCACAGAGACTGAACACACATCAATCGTACTGATTATTATTATGACTTATATTGTAAGTCACACACACACACATAGTTTCAGTATTTCCAGTGTTATTTCCAATATTTGCCCTGTATTTATGACTAGTTTTACATTTCTCAATACTTCAGAATCAGTTTCTGAGAGCTCTTCAGACAGCGAGCACAGGATCCGTCTCTGTGTCCAAACTTTCATTGAAATCAAATTCAAATTACACAAGTTCTTTTCTCACTTCGACACAAACACCACCAAAACTCAGTGTACTATACAAGCCCTGATGGTGGTGTTTTTGAGGTTGTTGTGTTATGAGTGTTAAAGTGTGTTTGTTTGGTGAAAAACTTGTTTTGGAAGAATGACATGATCTGAGACAATAATGAAGTCTGAATCAGTTCTCATGTGAATCCATGATGACGCTCGCTCTCTTTATGTGTCAGTCTTTCCATGAAGGGAAATCAAGTCATTCTGCAGACGAGCGTTTCTGTCACAGCGTTTATACAGATCCTCAGTACCGTCAAACTGTGCACACGACTGATCCTGTGAGAAGCATCTCTTCAGTGTCTGATGGATGTATTGATCTGAACCTCGCCGAGCGTCAGTGTTTCTGGAGCTGTTTTATCGAGTGTCTGAACTTTTAAGAGGCACATGAAGGACTCAGACATTGATTCCAGAGTTTTTGTGTGAGTGAAATAAACACAGCAGCCATAAATATGACCTTCACACGGCCGAGGCTCAGAGAGGTTTCAGAAACACACAAAAACATTTCTCAGAGAGCCACAAACACAGCCAATCAGCCATCCTGAGCGAATCATATTCCTGCGGGAGGTTAGTTTCATCATCGCAGCGAGAACACTGCCAAAATAATGCATCTCTAATACATCAGTGTTTCTCTGAGAACAACTGCAGAGACTGAAGAGAAACATGTTCATTTGCTGACGAGGGTTTGCAGGAGTTTGACTTTAGAAGTCATTAAATCAGCATTGGACTGATGCAAAACACACACACACACACACTGTCTCTCTCTCTCTCTCTCACACACACACACACACACATACACAAACTGTCTCTCTCTCTCTCACGTGGGATTGAATTGAATTTGACTGTTTTATTGAACTGTTTTACATTTTGCTGCACTGCCTTTTGTGACAACATGCCCTGCTGTACATTAGGTCTTTGTTTTGTTTTTTTCGTCGAGCCTTTAAGAAATTGCTAGTAAATTTCACAAATAGCAAAAGGAAACAGCAAGTAACACACTGAATTAAATGTGAAATTTCAAAGCAGAGCTGAAATAATAGTCTCTTGTAAAATATAGTCCAATAATAAGTCAAATATATGACAGGAAATAATATTTTCCTTTCCAAGATGCAATTATTAAACTGCAGCCAGTGGGATGTAGTTTGCCATGGAATGAGAGAACAGATTTATTCCTCCATCTGTCCATCCATCCGTTACCGCTGGCTGTTTCCTGTTCCTGTTCATTCAGGAGGAACGCATACAAAAGAGATGCACATGCTGCGATAAACAATTTCCACATTATATAATCAGCTTCAGCTGTCTGTTTAAATATTTCTGTCCTGGCATCATTTAATATTGTTGGGAACGTTTGGAACATCTTCATCCCAATCAATACATGCAATTACAGGAAGTGACATCACTGTGTTTCCTGTTAGCTTCTCCTGAAGAGGAATGTCAATCGATTAACCAAATTAATTACATTCTGATTAATAAATCAAATTCAATCACAACTAATCAGCATTCGTTGAGAAAACTCCAGACAAACATTATTAATTTAATGAATTTAACAGAGAGTGAGCCGCTTGATAACGATCAGATGGACAGACACTGGAGCAGGGTCAGAGGTCATCAGCATCAGTGTCTTTACCCTTCACACACACACACACACACACACTCTCTCTCTCTAGCCTACATTCACACACAGATCTTTCCTGACATGTACAACTGGAGGATGAGGAAGAGGTGTAACGAAGATGCTTTAATATCCGAAATGAAGATCCTTTAATGTTCCCTACAAAACAAACATCCTCAGGGTCATTCATTCCTGCTGTGCTGCAGATCCACATCCCCACCATCATCCTCCTTCTCATCATCATCATCAACCTCATCCTCCCCATCCTCCTCATCCTCATCATCATCATCCTCCTTTTCATCATCATCATCATCCTCATCCTCCTCCTGATCATCATCATCCTCATCCTAATCCTAATCCTCATCATCATCATCTTCATCCTCATCATCATCCTCATCATCATCATCATCATCATCATCATCATCATCATCCTCATCCTCATCATCATCATCATCATCATAATCATCATCATCATCATCATCCTCATCATCTTCAACCTCATCATCCTCATCATCATTATCCTCATCCTCATCATAATCCTCATCCTCATCATCCTCATCATCCTCAACATCCTCATCATCCTCATCCTCATCCTCATCATCATAATCCTCATCCTCATCATCCTCAACATCCTCATCCTCATCATCCTAATCATCATCATACTCATCATCCTCAACCTCATCCTCCTCATCCTCATCCTCAACCTCATCATCCTCATCCTCATCCTAATCCTCCTCATCATCATCATCATCCTCATCCTCATCATCATCATATTCATCATCCTCAACCTCATCATTCTCATCATCCTCATCCTCGTCCTCATGCTCAACCTCGTCATCCTCATCCTCATCCTAATCATCCTCATCCTTCTCACCCTCATCCTCATCATCGTCCTCATCCTCCTCACCCTCATCCTCATCATCCTCATCCTCATCATCCTCATCATCATCCTCACATGTGACTGATATCAGAATCGGGTCTGTAATGATGTCAACTGTTAGTGTCTTTCGGCACAGAGTGTGAACTTCAGATCATTTCTCTACTTTGGTGAATGTTTCACACTCTCCGTCTGAAAATCTGATGATTCATTCAGACATATTACAGATGTGTCCAGCAGAAGCTCTCTTGGACTCTTACTGTGCTGCATTTTGTCCAAACATGTAAAATCAAAGCTGCAGTTACAGACCAGATTCTGCAGCAGTACATGTGTATACTGTGAACCCCAAGGCTGTTTCTCCACTGCAGTTTAATGACTAAATAAATAAATAAAACAAGCTCTTTTGGGACGCTCTCTTCTGCTGAGAATGTCTTTGATTCTCCTCAGAGACAGAAGCATTTGAGATCTGAGATCATGGAAATACTCCCTTACACAATCGTTTGAACAGCAGGAAACATCCAAACACAGCAGATAGATTTATATGAAACATAAAACCAATATTTCAAAATAAGAGTCGGATAAGAGTTTTTTTAAACCAACAGAACTGGTTGTCATGACATGTTGATCACCGCTGAACGATTATTTTAGTTCACGTATGAGTATTGTCATCATCATCATCAATCATTTAATGTGAGCTGAAAATAAAAGGTTTTTGTTAAGCTGAGGATATTGTTTTGATTAATTGTCCTGCATTAATTTCAGATGAGCATCAGGAGCTTGTGTTGGAGATTATAACAGAGAAGATCGATCACTTACAGTCAACAACAGGAAACTCGTTACTCACACTCGTTAACCCTCGTCTTAATGTATTTGTCCTCGTTTCTACAGACGGCTCTGTCCACTTCCAGACTTCAGCACAGCAGATACTGATAAACAAAAATAAAAAAATACTGTTCTGTTCTTTCTACTTCAGTATTTTACATTTAATGTAATGCATTACTTTCAGTTTTTTTGTAATTATTTGTAACATTTGCGAGTGATTTCTGTGTGAAAATCATTTCTATACCTTTTTTTTTAGTGTAGATGAATCTGATATATATTTATGTATGCTTATATATTTCTGTTCTGCATTAAAAGGAATAAGCCAAAGGTAGGTTTAATAATATAGGTGCTGGTCATATAATTAGAATATCATCAAAAAGTTGAATTATTTCACTAATGTGAATGTCAAAAAGTTAAACTTGTATATTATATTCATTCATTACACACAGACTGATATATTTCAAATGTTTACTTTTTTTAATTTTGATGATTATATCTGACAACTAAGGAAAATCCCAAATTCAGTATCTCAGAAAATTAAAATATTACTTAAGACCAATACAAAGAAAGGATTTTTAGAAACCTTGGCCAATTGAAACGTATGAACATGTAAAGTATGAGCATGTACAGCACTCAATACTTAGTTGTGTCTCTTTTGTCTGAATGACTGCAGCAGTGCGGCGTGGCATGGACTCGATCAGTCTGTGGCACTGCTCAGGTGTTATGAGAGCACAGGTTACTCTGATAGTGGCCTTCTGCTCTTCTGCATTCTTGGGTCTGGCATATCACATCTTCCTCTTTACAATACCCCACAGATTGTCTATGGGGTTAAGGTCAGGGACACCATGGTCCTCAAACCAGGTACTGGTAGCTTTGGCACTGTGTCAGGTGCCAAGTCCTGTTGGAAAATGAAATCTTCATCTCCATAAAGTTGGTCAGGAGCAGGAAGCATGAAGTGCTCTGAACTTCCTGGTATACGGCTGTGTTGACCTCTGACCTCAGAAAACACAGTGGACCAACACCAGCTGAAACCCATGTCTTGCAGACGTCTGTGTGTAGTGGTTCTTGAAGCACTGGCTCCAGCTGCAGTCCACTCTTTGTGAATCTCCCCCACATTTTTGAATGGGTTTTGTTTCACAATCCTCTCCAGGGTGCGGTTATCTCTATTGCTTGTACACTCTTTTCTACCACATCTTTTCCTTCCCTTCACCTCTCTATTAATGTGCTTGGACACAGAGCTCTGTGAACAGCCAGCCTCTTTTGCAATTACCTTTTGTGTCTTGCCCTCCTTGTGTGAACTAGACTGAGACACCATTTAAAGGCTTTGCAGGTGTTTTGAGTTAATTAGCTGATTAGAGTTTGGCACCAGGTGTCTTGAATATTGAACCTTTTCACAATATTTTAATTTTCTGAGATTCTGAATTTGGGATTTTCCTTAGTTGTCAGTTATAATCATCAAAGTTAAATGAAATAAACATTTGAAATATATCAGTCTGTGTGTAATAAATGAATATAATATACAAGTTTCACTTTTTGAATGTAATTAGTGAAATAAATCAACTTTTTGATGATATTCTAATTATATGACCAGGACCTGTACATTTAATTATAAATATTTAATTATTTATAGTATTCTGAAAATGTTACTATATACACGTTTAAATTTTTTCCCTAACTTTGCCTCTTTTTATCAAAACTTTACACACAAATCCAAGAATTGCACATAAAATGCTAAATCCCTCACATCGCTTGCAAAAAAAGATTTTTTAAAGATTTTTTGTGTAAGCAGTTGAAAAAACTGTAAACATTTTTTAAAGTAATTTGATTAAATCTAGAATGTTAAATGTAAATGCTTGAATTTCGGCGCTGGTCTCGCAGTCGATTGAACACTTGTGTCGCTCTGCAGTAAACACGAGACATATTAAATACAGGAATATGACTTCTGTGTGAATGTGTCTCTGGAGAATCAGTTCCAGCTGGAGTTAACAAACATTTAGTGTATGTACTAAATCTTACTGTCACGTTATGACTGATGTTGTTGATATAAAGAAAAATGTTTTTGGATCACTGTGATGGTTTCTGATCTTCTCATGGTCCAGCTCGTTATGATCTTTCATTAGAAGCAATCAGACTCGCTGATGGTCATTCCCAGCAGATCTGAGAGAGTCTCTGATCACAGCACAACACAGTCTCTTCTGAGTCGAGGATGTCTGATTCTGAAGCTCCTGCACCAGCGAGAGGCTCGGGTTCCTGTCAGCGTCGTTCTGTCTGATTTAAAACTCTGAGCAGATCCATTAGAAGTTCAGTCCAG
Organism: Carassius auratus; assembly: GCF_003368295.1. NCBI lineage: Eukaryota > Metazoa > Chordata > Actinopteri > Cypriniformes > Cyprinidae > Carassius > Carassius auratus. The sequence goes on from NC_039266.1 coordinate 22,916,985, forward strand.
TTTCTTCTGTCCTGGGAAAGTTCAAAGACTGAACACACACACAGATAAGCTCAATGTTCCCATGAGCCTCTGCTACGAACGTGAGGTCAGCATGCTCCAAGTTTATCTGGTCTGCAGTGTGTGTGTATAAGAGAGAGAAAGAGAGAGAGTGTGTGTGTGTGTGTGTGAGTGAGTGAGTGAGAGAGAGAGAGAGAGAGAGTGTTTGTGTGTGAGAGAGAGAGAGAAAGAGTGTGTTTGTGTGTGTGTGAGAGAGAGTGAGAGAGTGTGTGTTTGTGTGTGTGTGAGAGAGAGAGAGACAGAGTGTGTTTGTGTGTGAGTGAGTGAGAGAGAGAGAGAGAGAGAGAGTGTTTGTGTGTGTGTGTGTGTGTGAGAGAGAGAGAGAGAGAGAGTGTGTGTGTTTGTGTGTGTGTGTGTGAGAGAGAGAGAGAGAGAGAGAGTGTGTGTCTGTGAGTATGTATGTGTGTGTGTGTGTGTGTTTTGTTCATCTGACTCACTCCTCTGTCTGTCTACACAGGTGTGCAGTGATGTTAGGGTTAACAGACAGTAGCTCTCTCTAAGTCAGTGTCAGAAACTCTATTTAACTCTTTCTCCAGCTGAAATCTCAGTGAATGTGGGTCTTCTGTCCAGACGGGCATCAGACGCATCATTTCCGGTAACACTGACACAATAGAGACTAATATTAGCAGAACTCGGTTTATTCAGGAGCTGAGATGCAGAGAAACTGCTGCATTTATTCTGTCGAGCAGAAAAATAATCATATTTACTGTGTTTGTGTGGTTTTCTGCTCGACAGACGCAGCGTCTGGATGGAAATGTGCTGCTGTATGGATGTTTTAATTACGAAGATTACAGAAGAATCACAGCTGTTCAGCATCGAGCGAACGAATCACATGATCCAAAAGTGCTGCACAAATCTAAAGAAAATGTGTTAGATATCATTAGATATTGAACCGAAGCTCCTGTTAAAAACAAAAAAATTACCCATGAAGAACCGCATCAGAATCAACAGTGAAGCATGAATCGTGAGCTGCGGCGAATGAATCAATCCTGAACAGAATAAATCAGATCATTTATTATCTCACAGATAAACAGAAGCCTTCAGCTGAAACAGTTTCTGAGTGTGGGATATGAACATATGATTCATGATTTCAGCAGGAAAGAAGCTCGGGCTGATTCTGTGCTCCAGATCATCATCACGTCCGCAGCGGGACGATGGAAGAAACGCATGTGACGGGAATCTGTGAGTCCAGCTAAAATTAGCTCCGTTGTGCTTCTGCGTGAACTTGCACTTAGTAGTGTGGGCTTTCTAAAGTAAACAGGAAGTGAGCGCTGGAGGCGTAAAGAAACTCTCAGTCCACGTCCAATAATACACTCCGAACAGAGAACCAGCTCGCAGCCAAACACACAGACGTACAGCGATACACAGTCAGTACACCAGGCCTCAATCAAACACTGCAGTTTAAGATTGATGTAGTTCAATTAAAAACTAAAAACAATGCAACAGATCAGATTTCTGTAACAGTGTTCATTTAAATACTTCATATACACAATAATCAGCTTTATATATTTATCATTAATAAATAAAGTTTGTTTCAGTTCATGAATTGCTCGATTCACAGGCAGTCACGTCTTCATACTTTTAAAATGAATTTTATTTATTCTCACAATGAACAGATTTAACAAATTTAAATAAAATCAAGTAGATGTAAATCTGACCTGTTTCATTGATGAATGACTGACAAATATGCATTACTTTAAGTTTATTAGTTTATGTTAGAACTGTGAAATCCAGATCGATGAATCTTTTGTGTGTCGTTCAAACAACAAAATCATAAATGTGGTCCTTCTCTGAAGAAATGCTGACGAGACCGATGAAGACGAAGCCTTCAGACACACACAGGTTTGGGGAACATGGCAGCACTTCCTGTAGCTCTTTTGGTGAAATCATAACCAGCTCATTTCCTCTCATTCATGGGAAAGGCTTTTATTTCCTTCCTGCGGCCGAGCGGCTCTGGCTCTGCTGGAGAACACGAGGCCAGACGTTTGAGAGCAACTATTGTCTTGTGTTTGTATCTCAAAGTCACACACAATACTCGGCTTTCCTTCTCATATAAATAATACCGTCATCCTAAAACAAGCCTCGTCGGATTCTCATTGGAAAACATTCACGTCCCGCTTCAGTCTGAATCAATCATAACAGTGGTTTGTGTTTGGCAGGAACATGTTGATCATTTCAGGATTTTCCTGCAAGTCAGAGAGAAAAATACAAGCCCAAATCTCTGGATGAATGAGCGGGCGATGCGTGTCAGACTGAGCGATGAGAGACCACAAACACGGCAGTGTGTGTTTGACAAATGCTCTAAATCTACCTTATTTAATTAAAACATTAAATAATAGCTGCACAGTACACGACTCATCTAGTCCTTCCCGAGATCCTGACAGATCTTCACTCTCTATTAGCACTGAATTACAGTTTTCTTTTTTCATTTTAAATGTTGTGTGTGCAATTCTTGGCTTTGTGTGTAAAGTTTTGGAAATGTGTGTAAGCAGTTGTAAAAACAGTAATTGCTCATCAGTGAGCGCTGCGAGACGAGCGGAGACTTCTGCAGGAGTCCAGCAGACGCTTCAGTCAGATCAGGAGAGATGCTTCTGTGCGTCGGAGCGGTCCTGATGCTGTTCTAGGCCAGGAGATCACTCCTCTTACTGCACCACACCACCAGCACCACCATGGCCAGCGTGAGGAAGACGGGGATGAAGATGAGGAGGGTGAGCGTGTCGTCCGGCGGGTCGATGAACACCTGCTCCAGGCTGCAGTTGGAGAAGAAGTGTTTGTGGATGCTGATGATGAAGCGCTCCACCGCTGGGTTCGGCCAGAAGCATCCGATGCGCTCGGCGTTGGTCTCCGTGCAGGAGGAGAAGACGTGATACTCTCTGAGGAGAGAAGAAGAAACCTTCCTTATTATTGATTCATGACCCTGGACAACACAACCAGTCATAAGGGTCAGTTTTATTAAAGTCCATTGATGTGTGGTTTGTTCGGAGAAGACAATATTTGTCTGAGATATAACTATGTGAAAATCTGGAATATGAGGGAGCAAACAAATCTAAATATTGAGAAAATCATCTTTAAAGTTGTTCAGATTAAGTTCTTAGCGATGCATATTACTAATCAAACATTAAGTTCTGATATATTTACAGTAGGAGATTTACTAAATATCTTCATGAACATGATCTTTACTTAATATCCTAATGATTTTTGGCATAAAAGGGAAATGTATAATTGTGACTCATACAGTGTATTGTTGTGAATTTCTACAAATATCCGTCTGTGACACTGATGACTGCTTCTGTGCTGCAGAGACACAGATGATGGAGAAATTCAGGTCATTTCCTTTCACGGCAATCAGTGGATCACTCATTTCCTTCAGGACGTCAGCCAGAGAAACGGCTCATATTCAGCGTTTAATGACTCTTTTCAAACAAATCTTTCCGATTAGCCGGAGTTCTGCCCGTAACACAAGCTTTATGACGCTAATAAAGTTCCTTCCTCTTCATCTTCACTGAGACACAGATGAACATTTACATCATAATGCATCACAAGATATTAATACTGGCACAAAGAACACGAAGCCTGATTCTGAGGATCATGAAGATGCTTTGCACTGTTATATTTTTAAGACTATCTTTGAGACACTACAGGAGAAACCACTGTGTTTTCATGCACTGCTAAACCGTTGGTGTGTCTTGCTCCATAACATGTTCCAATCCATATCTTTAGTTTTTTCTCTTTAGTTTTATTCCTCTCCATAATCTTAAGCTTTGTTCATATTTCATTCACACTGATTTTTACATTTACTCCTAAAAACGTGGTGGAAATGTGTTTGTTTTCTGTCTGTTGACGGTATTTTCTGATTTATGGAGCGATAAAAAAAGAAATCCAAAACCCCCTCTGGAAAAACCTTGAACTCTAATATGACAACAATATCAAGGAAGTGTGCAGATTCAATACAATACCATTTCAGAAACACTGTAACATGGTTTTAAACACTCACATGTGGTGTTTCACTTTCTTATTAAACCAGATTCATTTCTATAGCACTCTACTCCATACAGATTGTTTCAAGACAGCTTCACAGTAGTAAACGTTTTGAGAATTAAATTATTAATGTCATGAAAAAAAATCACATTCTCATCATTTTAATATAGCCACAAAAACCGCTCTATACAGACACAATGATTGTTTTATTAAAAGTAGAATGTGACTTTCAAAATGAAATTATAAATAAATGTGTGTGTGTGTGTGTGTGTGCGTGCATGTATGTATGTGTGAGTGTCTGTGTGTGCGTGTGTGTATGTGTGTGTGTGCGTGCATGTATGTGTGAGTGTGCGTGCGTGTGTGTGTGTGTGTGAGATGTCAGATCCCATTAGCGCGGTTGGTCATGTGATCGTATCAGCATTAGTAATGTGCTCATCAGGGACCGCAGCCCTCACTATGTGTCTTCAGCGAAAACACACTTGCTGTCCCATCTGCTGATGTTATCATGGAGAAAAACCTCCACAAGACCAGATAAACACTGATCTGCTGAGCTGAAGACAGCGAGACACAGCGAGACGCATCTGAGCAGGTCAATCTCCAGCAAAAGACTGGACTTCAGTGACTGAATAAATGAAGTTAAAGAGGTCCATGAAGGTTTCCTGTGATTGGTATGCAAATGAGCAGCTGTGTGTGAGCTGTGATTGGTCGCTGCTGATGCCTTCAGGCTCTTTCCTCCAGAGTCTGGGAAAACAGTCCAGCTCAGGATCTCAGTGATTGGGTTCATGCTGTGACCCGTCTAATCGTCCGTCTTAATAAAGCGTCCAGCAGGGAACCTAATGGTGTGCAAGGAAGTCGTGGGTCACTGATGTTCACCAGTGTCCAGTTTAAACCCTCGTTTCTGATTATTAGTAATGTTTTGATGGTGTTTGAGTCACTCCTCACTAAAACTAGATCTCATGCTGATCGTAGAGCGCTGCAGACACGACTGATTCCTCACATCTGTGTGTTGATGTTACTACTCTTCAGAAACAAAACAAAACATTTAGTGTATGACACGTTTTCTGGTATGCTATGTTTAAATATGCCAATTAGGCATCCTCTAAGTAAATATGCACTAATTTACACACTTTTCCAGAACATACATCTAATTATTGGATAAAGTCAAGTTCATAATTTGTGTTTGATGTTGTTGTCATATTAGGGTTATAGGTTTTTCCAGAAGGTAAGTCTTTTGTCACTCCATAAATCAGAAAATACTGTCAACAGACAGAAAACAAACACATTTTAACCCTTTTTTAGAAGTGAAATGTTGTATAAATCAGTGTGAATGAAACACGAACAAACAATCAGAATATACACAGAAAAAAATATTATTTAGTATATTTGTCTTTTTTCTAGTATAAATGTCTAAAAGTGAGTGAGTGAAGTGACATTCAGCCAAGTATGGTGACCCATACTCAGAATTTGTGCTGTGCATTTAACCCATCCGAAATGCACACACACAGAGCAGTGAACACACACACACACTGTGAGACACACACCCGGAGCAGTGTTCATCATTTATGCTGCGGCGCCCGGGGAGCAGTTGGGGGTTCGATGCCTTGCTCAAGGGCACCTAAGTCGTGGTATTGAAGGTGGAGAGAGAACTGTACACACACTCCCCCCACCCACAATTCCTGCCGGCCCGAGACTAGAACCCACAACCCTTCGATTGGGAGTCCAACCCTCTAACCATTAGGCCATGACTTCCCGCACAAACATTCTTTAATCAAGATACATTTACTTGAAAATTAACATCACTTAACTCTTTATTAAGTAAAGTTTATTTGTATAGAGCTTTTTTACGATACAAACCATTACAAAGCAACTTTACTGAAAATTAAGTTTCTACAATATTTAGTAGTAGCTTATAATTGGTGAATGTCAGTTTATGTGAATGTGACAGGAATTTTCAGAAAAAATTAATACAAGACGTATTCAACTAGGTGATGAACATTATTAACGTCAATTAAGATGTGATTGCATGGAAAGTAGCAATATTAAGACTTGTTTTTTTTATATCCAAATTTTGTAAGCACAAATATCTGCCAATGGGGCATTAAAAACAATCTTAATTCAAAGGCTAAATGAGATTATTTTTCTTGCCCCATTGGCAGATATTTTTGCTTGTTTTAAACAAACTTACATAATAAAACAAAATCACTTTACTTATAAAGTAATTCATCTTTATTCAAGAACTCTGAGCATTCTGTCTTATTTCTTATTATAAATATCCAAGTAAGAAAATCATTTTTGCAGTGTAGAGAGGAATAAAACTGTAAAGAGAAAAAACTCTATAATGATATGGATTGTAATTGAAATCTATAGACAAAAAACAGTGCAGTAAAATAAACACTTAAATGTGTAGTTGAATGTTTTCTTTGCATTACTATGAAAGAAAAGACATGATATGTGAGCAGTGCATGAAAACACACTGGTTTTGCCTTATTCTGAATAAATACTGTCCATTTTAAAGACGTGATCAGGACATGTGAAGGGTCACTGTCATCTCAAGAGTGAATGTCATCAGAGCCGCTGGCTTCTGTTCCAGATAAACATGTAAACAGTGCTTCTGGTTTTTCAACATCTGACCGGCTGACAAGTGTCAAACACTCCTCGAGTCTCTGGAAGGAGCTCAAGATCATGTCAGAGTGAACTGTGAGGTCCTGGAACGTCTTCTGCAGATCACAGATTCATCAATCACAGCGGAGCGTTTACAAACCAATGCAGCAGATCATTGAGTCTGTCAGAACCACTTTAACTACTCAACTAGTTACCCGCCGAGTCCTCACAGCACAAATACAGCAGAACACACTTTGTTTCAGAGTCTAACACTCACCAGTGTTGCATCATTCATCATATTTGAGTGGATGATGATCCAGATATATTGATCTTTAAATCAGCCTTGACGGGAAGTGTCTCATTACACTCAATTACTTCAATCAGAAATGCTGAACTGTATTGATCTGAAAAAATGGCTCTATTGTCTTCTGTAGCACTGCTTACAGCTAAAATTGGATTTGTTTCATAATTTATGAATTCTGCAACATCAACAATGTATTTTTCTGTTTATTACTGTGAAGCTGTTTTGAATCGATCTGAATTTAATAAAGCACTGTATAAATAAATGTGACTTGACTTATGAAATGAAAAAGAAAATCACAAACACACATACTTTCTCACACACAGGCTCGTTAATGTTTAATTAAGCTGGACTCATTGAGATGATTGACTCTTGTATTTGCATAGATTGGAGAGTAAAGTGCTGTAGAGGATGATGAGGAGGATGGGGATTCACCTGATGAAGTGCGTGAGGTTGCATCTGTCGTCTGGATGGATGTGACTCATGTCGCTTCTGAATCGTTCTCCACATCTCTCCATCTCCAGCAGCAGGACGGTCTGATTGCACTGCAGGAGCCGCGGCTGCTGGGTGAACGACAGATCACCGCCGTCTGCATCTGAAGAGACAGAGCATCAGTCTACATGCTGAGAGACACAACTGAGACATGACAGATACATGACAGAGACACAAACTGAGACACAGACTGAGACATGACGGAGACACGACAGAGACACGACAGAGACACGACAGAGACATGACAGAGACACAACTGAGACATGACTGAGACATGACTGAGACATGACTGAGACATGACTGAGACACAAACTGAGACACAAACTGAGACACAGACTGAGACACGACTGAGACACGACTGAGACACGACTGAGACACGACTGAGACATGACTGAGACACGACAGAGACATGACAGAGACATGACTGAGACACAAACTGAGACACAGACTGATACATGACGGAGACACGACTGAGACACGACTGAGACACGACAGATACATGACTGAGAAACGACTGAGACATGATGGAGACATGACTGAGACATGACTGAGACACAAACTGTGACACAGACTGAGACACGACTGAGACACGACAGATACATGACTGAGACACGACAGATACATGACTGAGACACAAACTGAGACACAGACTGAGACATGACTGAGACATGACAGATACATGACAGAGACATGACTGAGAAACGACTGAGACATGATGGAGACACGACTGAGACACGACTGAGACATGACTGAGACACAAACTGAGACACGACTGAGACACGACTGAGACACGACAGAGACACAGACTGAGACACGACTGAGACACGACAGATACATGACTGAGACACAAACTGAGACACAGACTGAGACATGACAGATACATGACAGAGACATGACTGAGAAACGACTGAGACATGATGGAGACACGACTGAGACACGACTGAGACACGACTGAGACATGACTGAGACATGACTGAGACACAAACTGAGACACAGACTGAGACATGACTGAGACATGACTGAGACATGACAGATACATGACAGAGACATGACTGAGAAACGACTGAGACATGATGGAGACACGACTGAGACATGACTGAGACACAAACTGAGACACGACTGAGACACGACAGATACATGACTGAGACACAAACTGAGACACAGACTGAGACATGACAGATACATGACTGAGACATGATGGAGACACAACTGAGACACGACTGAGACACGACTGAGACACGACTGAGACACGACTGAGACATGATTGTGGCCTAGTGGTTAGAGATTTTGACTCCTAACCCTAAGGTTGTGGATTCGAGTCTCGGGTTGGCAATACCACGACTGAGGTGCCCTTGACCAAGGCACTGAACTCCCATCTGCTCCCCGGACGCCCACTGCTCCAGGTGTGTTTTCTTGGTGTGTATGTGTTCACTGCTCCAGGTGTGTTCACGGTGTGTGTGTGTGTGTGTGTTCACTGCTGTGTGTGTGCACTTTGGATGGTTTAAATTCAGAGAACGAATTCTGAGTATGGGTCACCATACTTGGCTGTATGTCACATGTAACAACTTCTTGCATCAAAGATTTAATATGAATGTGAATGTTTGTACTTTTTGTAATTCTGACTTTGAAACCGCAGAACATCTCTTCTTCTCTTGATACTCATTTGAAACATGATTTTGACACACGACTAAAACACGATTGAGACATGATAGAGACATAATTGAGACATGACTGAGACATAATTAAGATATGACAGTGACACAACTGAGACTCAACTGAGACACAACTGAGAGATGATTAAGACATGAGAGTCACTCACCTGATAAACTTCTCGTCATCAGCATGTTCACTGCTAAAACAAAAAAGTTTCATGATTAGGACCCATATATAACTAGATTCAAAGCTGGTTCATTTCATAGTCATATCTCTTTATTTTAGGGAAGAAAAACACTATTATGAACTACACTCACTTAAAGGATTATTAGGAACACCATACTAATACTGTGTTTGACCCCCTTTCACCATCAGAACTGTCTTAATTCTACGTAGCATTGATTCAACAAGGTGCTGAAAGCATTCTTGATGCAGATTTGCACATCCAGGGCACGAAGCTCCCGTTCCACCACATCCCAAAGATGCTCTATTGGGTTGAGATCTGGTGACTGTGGGGCTATTTCAGTACAGTGAACTCATTGTCATGTTCAAGAAACCAATTTGAAATGATTCGAGCTTTGTGACGTTGCATTATCCTGCTGGAAGTAGCCATCAGAGGATGGGTACATGGTGGTCATAAAGGGATGGACATGGTCAGAAACAATGCTCAGGTAGGCCGTGGCATTTAAACGATGCCCAATTGACACTAAGGGGCCTAAAGTGTGCCAAGAAAACATCCTCCACACCATTACACCAGCACCAGCAGCCAGCACAGTGGTAACAAGGCATGATGGATCCATGTTCTCATTCTGTTTACAACAAATTCTGACTCTACCATCTGAATGTCTCAACAGAAATCATCAGAGACTCATCAGACCTGGCAACATTTTTCTAGTCTTCAACTGTCCAATTTTGGTGAGCTTGTGCAAACTGTAGCCTCTTCTTTCTATTTGTAGTGGAGATGAGTGGTACCCGGTGGGGTCTTCTGCTGTTGTAGCCCATCCGTCTCAAGGTTGTGCGTGTTGTGGCTTCACAAATGCTTTGCTGCATACCTCGGTTGTAACGAGTGGTTATTTCAGTCAAAGTTGCTCTTCTATCAGCTTGAATCAGCGACCCATTCTCCTCTGACCTCTAGCATCAACAAGGCATTTTCGCCCACAGGTACCAACAACCATGCCATGCTCACAATTGCTTAAAGGGGGGGTGAAATGCTCATTTTCACTCAATCTCCTGTTAATCTTGAGTACCTATAGAGTAGTACTGCATCCTTCATATCTCAAAAAAGTCTTTATTTTTTATTATATTCATAAGAGAAAGATAGTCTGTACCGTTTTATCCCGGAAAAACACGAGCGGCTGGAGGCGTGATGCCCATTTGGGCCCCACATGTCATTGCTGGCTGGGTTGCCCTGGCAACCAAAAACACACTTCTCTGATCAGTGAAGTCTGTTGTGCTCTCAGTGCTCTGCTCTACGGGAGCGCGCTCTTCCGGCAGAAGTGCCTCAGGACACATATAAGGAAATTCCGCTCCATCTAACGTCACACAGAGCCATACTCGAAAAAAACTTTCCGAAACTTGTGACAAACCGGAAGGAGTATTTTGGGAACAAAAATACTCCTTAAAAAAGCACAACTTAATTTTTGAAACTTTGTCCATGTTTAGCATGGGAATCCAACTCTTTAACAGTGTAAAAAACTCAGTATGCATGAAATAGCATTTCACCCCCCCTTTAAATCACCTTTCTTTCCCATTCTGACATTCAGTTAGGAGTTCAGGAGATTGTCTTGACCAGGAACACACACCTAAATACATTGAAGCAACTGCAATAATTGGTTGATTAGATAATTGCATTAATGAGAAATTGAACAGGTGTTCCTAATAATCCTTTAGGTGAATGTATATTTCAATTTATTTCATTGTTATTGAACTGAATCATTTCAAAATTGAACTAGCGTCTTCTGCAGAGCTGCTTATAGCTGAAATAGATTTTTTTTTTTTTATAAATGAAGATGCAATCTGTATCGACTCAACTTAAGACTTAACTCAAGAAAAAAATAAAGGTGAGTTGACTTAAAAAAAATTTACAACCATGGTTGTATTTTAAACCCACATCCAACTCACCAAGCACATTTATATATTATATTATACAGTGAGATCACACAACAAGACTTGTTTAGTTAACGAGTTTGACCCAGAATCATCATGCGAGATGAGCAGCACTTTTGTTCTGGTGAAAAGCGTGTCAGTGTTATTCCAGCATCTAAAGCAGCCTGCAGCAGCATGTGAATGGATCTGGTGTTCAGCAGGCCGTCAGTCCGTCCCTGAGGAGACGCATGAATATTAATCACAGCAGACACACATGGGGACGCGAATGCTAACGGCACACGCTAACGGCGCATGCTAGCTCAGATCCCTCATGCACATCAACTCAAACTGTGTTCAGAGATGTTAATACAGGCCCCAATACACCACTTCATTTCTGAGAGCTCTGAAAGACAATCTTGCATTTATATTATAGACAATAAAGCAATAAAGATTTAACATATACAGTGACAACCACACATTTAAAGTCTGATGAAAGTATGTAAATCTTTATTACATTTGCTCTTGTGTTCGGTTCAAACATCATGTAGGTTCTTCTTGTAATACAGCAGACGAGTCTAATGGTTTGCGTAAATATTTCAGACATCAGATCAACAAGATGCAATGTGTCACCAGTCCAGGCCTTGAAAACACTTGACTGTTATTGTGCTAAATTTAGCGGCTTCCTGCATCCGAGCACAGACGCGAGCACAGTGATAATGTTCAAAGTCTTCAAGGAGCGGCTGAGTTTCCCTGGAGAAGCTCTGAGACGCTGTCCATCATCAGAGCAGTGCATTCTGGGATCAGGACTGGGTTAAATGGTCCAGACACTAAAACACTCTCTTGTTAATTCAGGATTCATTCAGAATCGACACACAATGTTCTCTAGCAAAAGATGTAAATGACACTGTAAATATCAAACGCCAAATCCACGAGGACCTGGACATCATCAATTACACATATATTTTAGTACTGTCAAAATAAGCAATACATTTTTCCAGTTTAACGGCGTTTACAGTTTTAATGCACTTTAGTGTTTGACAGTTTTATTCAGCATCTGTAAATTGTTTTTTTTTAAGTTTAATAAATGTTAAAATGAATAGCTCTCAGTTATACTGTAATGTTATAATACATCTGTGATACATCAGTAGTGTTAGTATCAGTGATACTGGTCTTCAGTCATAATAAAAATATAATGTTTGTTATGTTGTTTCTGCATTAATTTGATGAATGACTGCAATATAAAAGTATTTTTTAAAACTTTAATGTTAGTTGGGATTAATCATAATTAATTTCACTCAGCTGCACTCAGATCACGACAGTTTATTATTAACTGTTTGCATCTATTTGATCATATTTTCAAAATGCATTTATTCAAAATAATTCAAAATAATAATATTTAGTTCAAAGGTTCAATAAACTGTTCCACTTCAGAAAGTTATTTCATATGTCAGGGTTAATGTGAACACATTTGATGCTCGTGTTGAGATTGTAAACGACCTGCTGCTGTGTCTCTGTCGCCTGAAATAAACATCGGCCTTCATCAGCAATCAAAACAACTCTAGTTAAACGAGCTCTTCACAAACGAGCTTCATGTTCAAGAGTTTATGGAATCCTTAATATCTCTGCTTCTCCATTCACTTTTGTAATTATAATGTTTGTTTGCACCATATTGATATTTAAAATGAATGCGCTGACGAGGTTATAATGTGCGTTCTCATAGCAATGGCTCCGTCCACTCGGAGCAGAAACACAGCCAGAGCTATTAAACTCAAGCAGGTAATTATTTGATGATAAAAACAGCATTAATGTGTGTGTGTGTGTGTGTGTGTGTGTGTGTGTGTGTGTGTGTGATGTGGGTGTATCACAGCAGTGTATGCTCTTTCTGAGTTACTGTCACACACACTAATGAGACAAGCTCACTAATGACAGCGGCTGATGGTGCAGCTGGATCACAGCCTCAATTCAATCTGGATTTAAAGGTGTTTCTGCGCCTCTCAATGGAACTGCGTCCAATTTGACTTCGCAATTTTCTTTCAGTCACTTCAGGTTAGTGTTGAAGAGCTGGGGCTGAACCCACGAGCAGCACTGGCTTTCACATCCGAGTCAAAGAATATACAGCATTTCAACTGCTCACAGTTATACTAAACATACTAAAAAAGTGATTTTTAAAAGTTGTAAATAAAACAAAGTTTATTTCACTTTGCCTGCTTTAAATTTCAGTGTGCTACTTGCCATTTCTTTGTATTTCTTTGTGAAGAGTTCTATCAGTGAAAGCTGCTCCTGTGCTGTATTAGTAAATGTGTTTGTCGATCCCCGCAGACACAATGACAGGAAGAACACCGGCGCTCGTGTGGAAGAGCGTACAACACAACAAGGTCAAAAGGTCAAAGCTCAGATGAAAAGGTCAGAGAGGGATATGTGCATTCAGAGAGCATGATGGGAAATATCACCGACAGACCCAGAACTGAGGAACAGGAGACTGATCATGAGGTGTCTGATACCGACCGAATAAATCCTTCAATTTTAGTCAGCACTAGAATTTTCTAGTGATTTTTGTATATTTTTTTGGAATGAAAAGGAATTCTAATTGTAAAGACTGGTTTACGGTTTTACACACAGAATCTTTAGGGTTAGCATACCTATTAAGATCATGTTAAAACCATCGTTTTACAAGAGATGAGAGATTTTTCATTTTGTGTGCAGTTCTTGGATTTGTGTGTAATGTTTTAGAAAAAAGAGGCAACGTTTTTAAAATATGTGAAAGCAGCGAAAAAAAAAACGAAGTTATCATTCATGCTAGATAATAATTCAGTTATTTTATATCTTTCATGCTGCTAGCTACACACTTCAAACTTCAGTCAGTGATTAAATGTTTCATTGAACCTGAAAATGCAATGATTCACAAAGAGATAAACAGAAATGGACAAAACTAAAAATCTGATGTCATAACAGATCTATCTCGGAGTGTAAATGCAAACGAACAGACCTGCCACTTTATTTCACATCTTTCTTAGTTTTTCATTTTATTACCATTTTTCTCTTTTAAAGCAAACGCTAAATACTAATGCTTCACTGCAATTTTAATGCATCATTTACTCCGCTATTAATAATAATAATGATCAATTATAACCCATGTCAATGTTAATACTTCTTATATTCTAATAGGTATTTAAAATATATATTTAACATCGTTTTTGTACGGTATCAAACATGTGATATTTTACCTATAGTGGTAATGACCAATATTTAGAATTTAGAACTTTTTTCTTTTTAATTATAATCCAAATTTTTGTCATTTTTGTTGTTTTTTGTTGTAATCTAGTTTTAGTCATTTAGTCCATCAAGACAAACTGAATGAAAATTAGAAATATTGCCCTGGCAAACAGATGAAGGAAAATATGTTTAAGTTTTATTATCTATTTTATTTCAGGGACAGTTAGTTGTATCTGAAGTTATGTGAGTTTGTGTGTGGAGGAGCGTCAGACACACAGAAGTCACATCAGATTCATCAGAACATGAACAAACCAGCACTTCTGTCAATCAGCATCATATCCACTCGCTCCGGCCAAAACACACACACACACACCGGTGCTCATGACCCTGAGACACACAGCTCAGATCAGTGTGATCATTCACTATAATGTCTTAAACTAACTACATGCTGTGGAAGCAGATCATCTCATTACAGTCTTCTGTGAGTCAGTCTTTCACTCAGACTGACAGAGAATCAATGACCAGAGTCTTAATGTCTGTTCATAACTATAACCATACGGTCTGACAATCTCTAGATTCCACATCACAACCATGAGTGAGTGTGTGTGTGTGTATGTGTGTGAGTGAGTGAGTGAGTGTGTGTGTGTGTGTGTGTGTGGGTCACCTCTGCTTTCTCAACACTGGCAGCAACACATGCGTGTGTTTGCTAAACCATCAGTACAACTCCACATTTGTCACAACACATGTCTGAAACTCATCACAGATACGGAATCAGACGGAGAATCAAGATCAGGTCAGATGAAATAACGCTCTCTCTCTCTCTCTCACACACACACACACACACACACACACACAGCTCTTCATCATCTTCATCATCACCTATGTCTCTGAGACTCTCCTGTCCAGTCAGGACTTCTTCTGTGTGTGTGATTCAATAACATTAGCAGTTTTGCAGCAGGAGGACTGAGCACTGAGGGCTTCTAGGTAAAAGCTTCTTCAGCTTGACATGGCTTTGGCTGTCCAGCGAGAACATGTCAGTGTTTATGAGTGTATATGGGTGTATCTAAGAGTGTGAGAATATGTTTGAGTATACGAGTGTTTCTGAGAGTATGTGAGTGTATCTGAGACTGAGAGTATCTAAGATTACATGAGAGTATATGAGTGTATCTGAGAGTATGTGAACATGTTTGAGTGTTTCTGAGCGTGTATGAGAGTATCTGAGAGTACTTGAGAGTATGTGAACATGTTTGAGTGTTTCTGAGCGTGTATGAGAGTATCTGAGAGTACTTGAGAGTATGTGAGGTATCTGAGCTTGTATGAGAGTATCTGAGAGTACTTGAGAGTATGTGAGTGTATCTGAGCATGTATGAGAGAATCTGTGAGTACATGAGAGTATGTGAGTGTATCTAAGCGTGTATGAGAGTATCTGAGAGTACATGAGAGTATGTGAGTGTATCTGAGCATGTATGAGAGTATCTGAGAGTACATAAGAGAATGTAATTGTATCTGAGCTTGTATGAGAGTATCTTAGAGTATTTGAGAGTATGTGAGTGTATCTGAGTGTGTATGAGAGTATCTGAGAGTACTTGAGAGTATGTAAGGGTATCTGAGCATGTATGAGAGTATTTTAGAGTACATGAGAGAATGTGAGTATATCCGAGCGTGCATGAGAGTATCTGAAAGTAGATGACAGTATGTGAGTGTATCCGAGCGTGTATGAGAGCATCTGAGAGTACTTGAGATTATGTGAGTGTATCTGAGCATGTATGAGAGTATCTGAGAGTACATGAAAGTATTTGAGTGTATCTGAGCGTATATGAGAGTATCTGACAGTACCTAAGAGATTGTGAGTGTATCTGAGCGTGTATGAGAGTACTTGAGAGTATGTGAGGGTATCCGAGCATGTATGAGAGTATCTGAGAGTACATGAGAGTACATGAGAGAATGTGAGTGTATCTGAGCGTGTATGAGAGTATCTGAGAGTACTTGAGAGTATGTGAGTGTATCTGAGCGTGTATGAGAGTATATGAGAGTAAATGAAAGTATGTGAGTGTATCTGAGCGTGCATGAGAGTAACTGAGAGTACATGAGAGTATGTGAGTGTATCTGAGCATGTATGAGAGTAACTGAGAGTACATGAGAGTATGTGAGTGTATCTGAGCATGTATGAGAGTATCTGAGAGTATGTGAGTGTATCTGAGCATGTATGAGAGTATCTGAGAATCCTTGAGAGTATGTGAGTGTATCTGAGCATGTATGAGAGTAACTGAGAGTATCTGAGAGTATGTGAGTGTATCTGAGCATGTATGAGAGTATCTGAGAATACTTGAGAGTATGTGAGTGTATCTGAGCATGTATGAGAGTAACTGAGAGTTTGTGAGTGTATCTGAGCATGTATGAGAGTAACTGAGAGTACATGAGAGTATGTGAGTGTATCTGAGCATGTATGAGAGTATCTGAGAGTATGTGAGTGTATCTGAGCATGTATGAGAGTAACTGAGAGTACATGAGAGTATGTGAGCTCTACAGGAGATGTTCACAATGCTGTCGTGGTGTAACCCTCCTTCAAATGAGCTGAAGATCATACATTAATCATGACATGCAGCTAAATGAATGAAACATTCAGTCTTTAAATGTGTTTGATTTTCATTTTGTTTATTTGGAAAGCATTTATTTGCCATTTTTATGATTTATTTGATTATCACACTGATTTAGTGAATCATGAGCTGCAGTTTCACTGGTAAAACTCATTATAAACCTTTGATGCATACATTATTAAACCACAAAGAAAAATGTTATGCTTCTTTTTACTCTAAAAATAATAATTTAACTAATTATACTTATAAGTTTAATGTAGTTTTAAATGCTTAAAGTTTAATAGATAGATTGTGTGTTGCTATGTGGTTGCTATGATACTCAGCTTGGTTATTTTGGATGGTTGCTAGAGTGTTGCTATGATAGATAGATAGATAGATAGATAGATAGATAGATAGATAGATAGATAGATAGATAGATAGATAGATAGATAGATAGATAGATAGAAAGAAAGAAATGCTTAGGTGCCAGCTTGTTGCTAGGGTGCTGTTATGCGTTTGCTAGGGTGTTCAGTGTGGTTGCTAGGGTAGTAGTAATACTGATAGTAGTAGTAATTATAATCATAATAATAGATAATAATTTTTTATGATGAAACATCACAGTGAATATTGAATTCAATTTTAAAGTACTGGACATCAGAGTCAGAAGGAACTACTGTACATTCTCACTGTACAGTGCTGATTCAGAATCAGTTCAGATCAGATCTGTGTGTGAATCTGCTGAATCACACACACACACGCAAGCACGCACGCACACACACACACACACACACACACACACACTCACACTCTTTCTCAAACACAAACACACATTAATTTATCGTTAATTATGACGACTCGCACTCGTACAAAATCACAGAAGCGTTTGAAATACACTCACCGAAGATCAGGGAAAGTTTGAAGAGAGTGAGAAGATTGGTATCCATGATGAAGAAGCGCGTTTGAATCAATCAACTCAGATCTCTGAACACATTCATCATTCATTTCATATCCAATCAAACACATCGATCCGGTTCATCCGACACGAGCAGCGGCTGATGCATTGACATCCTCTTCATCATCATCATAATCATCATCATCACGAGTCCATCAGCGGAGCGCGAGAGGAGCGATGCGGACCTCAGAGTCCCTGTGCTGCGCTCTCTCTCTCTCTCTCTCTCTCTCTCTCTCTCCTCCTACTTCATGATCGCGTGTGTGTGGGCTGTTTTTGGGACTGGGACACACGCACAGCTTAATAAAAACATCTTAAAGATGAAATAACATAATTAATACTCTTACTGTAATATGTTTAATATAAACAATGAAAATTAGGTTGTAGCCATCACTGAAGCAATACATCTGAATATTTACTACATGAATAATTATCAACCACGTCCACAGTAAATAAAATATTCTGATATAAGATTAATAAAATAATATACTGTCGTTTGTATAAAGACAATGTGTATTTTATCTAATTAATAATAATAATAACTTTAATAATAATAATATTAAAATATGAATAAATGTAAGCAAGTCAGGTGTTTTATTAATCAGCATTGAGGCTTTGCTCAGAGCGCCACCGCGCGGCGACATGAAGCACAGCGGAACTCTAAACCCGAGCCGTTTGTTTCCCGGCGGAAGCTGTTTCTGCTGCACCGCTGGCGCGAAAACACATATGAATATCAATAAACCCCGGAGAAGCTTTGCAGAAGATGTGACTAATAACACATCTACTGAAGCGAAATGAAGTTTCGAGCCAAAATTCTCGATGTCGGATGTTTGAATCACTTCACACGCGGGTTTAAATGTATTGATTTCTCTCTGTTATAATAAAGATAATATTACTCCCGTCAGGCTAGAAGCAAGGTTTACAGAAATAATTGTATTCCTACTCTGAAATGTCTTTTCTGAATAAGGCCAACCTGTCAGGATATGTATTAATTTTGTGTATTATTATTATTGTTAGGGTTAGTTACATGTGAGCCTTTTACCTGAGACACGTTTTTATCTCTGGTTGATAGGTAATAAAGTTTCTTTAACTGAATTTTAATAGACATATACAGCAGTGTCAGTTTATCTGCTGATATTCTGTGCTTTGTGTTTAATGAGCTTAAACTTTTTAAATCTGACATATGGTATTTGATTTTAATCAAACTTTAATCATATCGAGCGTCTTTTCTGCTTAGTGTTGGTCTGATGTGATTCAATTCAAGTTTATTTGTATAGTGCTTTTGACGATACAGACCATTACAAAGCAACTTCACGGAAAATTTAGTTTCTTCTACAATATTTAGTAGTAGCTTATAAGTGGTGACTGTCAGTTTATGTGGATATGACAGGATTTTTGAGAATAATTAATACGTAGTCAGCCCGAGGAAGAACATTATTAACAGCAATTATTAGCAATTGTAGCAATATTAGTTAGTTCTGTTGTTGATTCAGGGTCAGCATCATCTGAGGTCCTCTGAGGGTCAGCATCATCTCTTCTCAGGTGTTCTGGATCCAGACTGGAGCTTGTGTAAATCCTGAAGATCCCAGCAGAAACAGAGAAACACATAGATACATCATTAGCATAGATGTTGTTCCAACAGAGTAAAATTAATTAGTTTAACCCAAGCTGAAGAATAATAATGTGCATTTGATCAGATACAACTACACTCACAATTTAAGAGATACATTATTCGAATGCTTGGCGAAAGAGATGTGTTTTTAATCTAGATTTAAACAGAGAGAGTGTGTCTGAACCCCGAACATTATCAGGAAGGCTATTCCAGAGTTTGGGAGCCAAATGTAAAAAAGCTCTACCTCCTTTAGTGGACTTTGCTATCCTAGATTTTTGTGACCTTAATACACACACACTCTCACACATACACAAAAACACCCTAACCCTAACCCTCGCTCGCTCGCTCTCTCTCCCTCTCTCTCTCACACACACACACACACACTCTCTTTCTCTCTCTCTCACAAACACTCACTCTCTCTCTCTCTCTCTCTCTCTCTCTCTCTCACACACACACACACACACACACACACACACACACACTCTCAGCTCTTACTCAGTCCATGTGTTCTGTGTGTGTTTTTACACCAGACATCGCTGACAGAAGGATTCTTCACCTGATCTTTCTGCACGAGGATGTGTCTCTTCAGTACTTTATTCCAGTGCTGCTGTGACAAACACTCACTTCTCCTTCTATACGTACTCTAAGCTAATATACATGACGTGACATTCAGCCAAGTATGGTGACCCATACTCGGAATTCGTGCTCAGCTTTTAACCCATCCGAAGTGCACACACACAGCACAGCAGTGAACGAACACACACACACACACACACACCCGGAGCAGTGAGCATCATTTATGCTGCAGCGCCCGGGGAGCAGTTGGGGGTTCGATGCCTTGCTCAAGGACACCTAAGTCGTGGTATTGAAGGTGGAGAGAGAACTGTACATGCACTACCCCCACCCACAATTCCTGCCGGCCCGAGATTTTATATATATATATATATATATATATATATATATATATATATGTATGTATGTATGTATGTATGTATGTATGTATGTATGTATGTATATATATATATATATATATATATATATATATATATATATATATATATATATATATGAAAACTGTTTCAAATGGTTTGTGTTTGCGGTTTCCTATGTAAATGTGTGTATATATACAGTATATGAATAAAATACTTTGTTAATAGTATAGTTTATTTGAACCTTTTATTTTATCGACCAGCAATGGTTTCAGTGTTATAGAGAATCACAAAAAATGTGTTGCTAAGTGCGTTCCTGCTGTGAAAACTCACATTTATCAAGCTGAATAAGGTTTTTTCCTCATGTGAGGGCGAATCTGTTTTGATAAGGGTTAGTGTTAGTGTTAGGGAAGTGTTATGATTCCCAGTAAAAGGCTAGTCAAGTTCAGCGGTGGGAGAGGGGAGAGAAGAAACAAGGAGTTCTGTAACTGACTGAAGCAATCAATTGTGACTAACCCTCCGCCTTCGGACCAGCCGATGACCACAGCAGCGCTTCACGGGATTTATACCTCGCTGCAGACACAGCGGTGTCGACGACGGTGAGACGCGCTCATTATGTTTTTCTTTCTCCTTTAAAGTGTTTATATGTATTATTATAACGATAAATCGATCCCATTTAAACTCTACAAATCTCAGTAAAGGTGATATTTTGATTGTTTCTGTGAGTCAAAGTGGTACCTGATGGGAAACGTCTGGATAAATCACCTCATTGGATGTACGGCGTCACATGACTGGATCCTGCCGGACACCGGGAGGCGCAGAACTATTTAAAAACTGAATCCGAGTTGCAGCACGGCGGTATTTTGTTGAGGTTGTTTGTATAGTGAACGTTTAGATGTATTAGTTTCAGATACAAATAGAAATTGGATCCAGCAATCTCTTAAGGCCCTGTCCAGTAACCTAGATCTAATCTGATTGGCTCTTCCTGAGACAAGCGCTGAGAAAAGGTACAGCGCCGCCTCACGTTGCGTTTAAGGAAAGGAAAGTGAAGTGACATTCAGCCAAGTATGGTGACCCATACTATGGAAGCATATGGGTAGCATTATTCAATTTGGGATGTAATATGCAAAATGACAATGCAATATGTAAAATGGCAATGCATTTCTGTATTTACATTTACATTTTCCAATACATTTGTGCAACGTTTGGTGCAAAATGAAAATGAAAATTAAATTACATAATTTTCATTTGCCATTTACTACACCAGTTTTAAAATGTAAAATGAATATTAATTTTAACGCTTTATAAGTTGCAAAATGAAAATGAAAATGTATTACAGAAATGATTAGATATGTCTAACATGTTAAAGCAAAAACTGTGGCAAAATGATCATTTAAATGCTATTTTTCTTAATTGCATTAACACTCACATTCAAGACACTTACGATTGCATTTTCATTCGGTGTCCCGCAATGAATGTAGCAAAATTCAATGTGCACATTGAAAATGCATTCCGAGCCGATCACGTGTCCCCGCCCTCGCGCCACGTCAATCATTGTGTGAACAAGGCGGGGCTTACAGAAGGTCAGAGACTCAAGTCTCAAGAAGAGGATTCAATCAAGTGAGACAACATGGACAAGACAGTTGGTCCGTGTATGTTTTGATCATTTCGGTTTATGGCTTCAATATTTCATTCGGACTTGTGGGCGGAGCTGAAACGCTGCTTTCATCTGATTGGTCGAATCGGATCGATTTTCATCTGACAGCCTTCAGCTCGGTCTTGTCATTCTTTCAGGCAAAATAAGAGTCAGTGCGAGTGAAGCACTGAAATGTCTGAAACTACGCTCACTGTTAATTAGCATAATATTTGAATCAGATGTAGCTGGGCACATAATTCGTGCTGCTGAGACCTGCAAATTAGTTCTAGGTTGTAGTATTGTATTAATATTGTCCCACTGATAAATACAGTGCAAATAGTTCTGTCCCTTTGGATAACAGTGAAGTGGAAATTAAAATCAATAATAGACTGAACAGTTCCATGTCTGTAACATTTACCACTCTCATCTTTTAAGTCATAAGGCACTAGGTGTGTGTGTGTGTGTGTATGTGTGTGTGTGTGACATTAATAAATAATTGTAAAAATGAATATAGTTACATTTCTAAATAAAAATAGTAAAATTAGCTCTATGCTGCTCAGTGCTCCTGTAGCCTACCCCAGAGCGCCCTCTCGCGGCTGTAGACGGTAATGTTTTCTCTTGGTCCTGAATAAATGTGACATATAGTCCAATGCGACTTATATATGTTTTTTTCCTCGTCATGACGTATTTTTGGACTGATGCAACTTATACCGAAAAATACAGTTAACATTATTATTATTATTTATTATGAGAGTAATTGACACAGACTAGAACTTTAATGTTTCACCCAATTCAGCTCATATCTTTAGACTCGTCCGACTCGTGTTGCTTGTATAACTGGCCAGACTTACCTTCCCAAAAAATCCTATTTAATTTTATTTCATAAATTTAACTATATTTATTTCCACTTTACTGTTATCCAAAGGGACAGAACTATTTGCACTGTTTTTATCAGTGGGACAATATTAATACAATACTACAACCTAGAAATAATTTGCAGGTCTCAGCAGCACGAATTATGTGCCCAGCTATATCTGATTCAAATATTATGCTAATTAACAGTGAGCGTAGTTTCAGACATTTCAGCTGAAGGCTGTCAGATGAAAACCGATCCGATTCGACCAATCAGATGAAAGCAGCGTTTCAGCTCCGCCCACAAGTCCGAATGAAATATTGAAGCCATAAACCGAAATGATCAAAACATACACGGACCAACTGTCTTGTCCATGTTGTCTCACTTGATTGAATCCTCTTCTTGAGACTTGAGTCTCTGACCTTCTGCAAGCCCCGCCTTGTTCACGCAGTGATTGACGTGGCGCGAGGGCGGGGACACGTGATCGGCTCGGAATGCATTTTCAATGTGCACATTGAGTTTTGTTACATTCATTGCGGGACACCGAATGAAAATGCAATCGTAAGTGTCTTGACTGTGAGTGTTAATGCAATTAAGAAAAATAGCATTTAAATGATCATTTTGCCACAGTTTTTGCTTTAACATGTTAGACATATCTAATCATTTCTGTAATACATTTTCATTTTAATTTTGCAACTTATAAAGCGTTAAAATTAATATTCATTTTACATATTAAAACTGGTGTAGTAAATGGCAAATGAAAATTATGTAATTTAATTTTCATTTTCATTTTGCACCAAACGTTGCACAAATGTAAATGTAAATACAGA
>NC_039266.1:22945749-22968249 GCF_003368295.1 Carassius auratus
TGCGTTCTGATGTTTGCGTTCACAAGTTTGCATTCAGATGTTTGTGTTATGATGTTTGCGTTCAGATGTTTGCGTTCATATGTTTGCGTTCAGATGTTTGCGTTCAGATGTTTGCGTTCAGATGTTTGCGTTCAGATGTTTGTATCCAGATGTTTCTGTTCAGATGTTTTCGTTCAGATGTTTGCGTTCTAATGTTTGCGTTCAGATGTTTGCGTTCATATGTTTGCGTTCACAAGTTTGCATTCAGATGTTTGCGTTATGATGTTTGCGTTCAGATGTTTGCATTCAGATGTTTGCGTTCAGATGTTTTCGTTCAGATGTTTGCGTTCAGATGTTTGCGTTCAGATGTTTGCGTTCAGATGTTTTCGTTCAGATGTTTGCGTTCTGATGTTTGCGTTTAGATGTTTTCATTCAGATGTTTGTGTTCTGATGGTCTCAGATGGAGCTGAAATGCATCTGAGGCTCATTAATACAGCAACAGCATTTCTCTTTCATCTTTAAATAAGGCAGCTTATATCACACAAGTGCTGAATTATATAATAACACATTATTAAACACATCACTGTATGTATATTTCTGTGTGTGTGTGTGTGTGTGTGTGTGTGCTGGTCAGTGTGAATGTGGGCCAAACGTGTGCCCTCAGGAGTGAAACACCCACACACCCCACGCTCACACTCTGAAACCACAGAGAGACGACAGAGACATGAGAGGCGGTGTGTGTGTGTGTGTGTGTGTGTGTGTTCAGAAGGTTCAACTCAATTCAATTCAAGTTTATTTGTATAGCGCTTTACACGATTCAATTCGATTCAATTAAGTTGCAAAGCAACTTAACAGAAAATTAATTTTCTACAATATTTAGTGGTGACTATGAGTTAATGTGCATATGACAGAAATTTATGGAAAAATAATACAAGACGTAGTCAGCCAGACGATGAACATTATTAACATCAGTTATTATATGACGCAGTCACACTTGTAGCAATATTCGTTAGTTCTGTTGTTGATTCAGGGTCAGCATCATCTGGGGTCCTCTGAGGGTCAGCATCATCTCTTCTCAGGTGTTCTGGATCCAGACTGGAGCTTGTGTAAATCCTAGTTACCACGGGATGAAGATCCAGCAGAAACAGAGAAACACATAGAGACATCATTAGCATAGCTGCTGATCCAACAAAGTACAATTAATTAGTTTAACCCAAGCTGAAGAATAAGAATGCACATTTTTTCATATACAGCTGCAGTCGCAAATTATGAGATGCATTATTTGAATGGTTGGCGAAAGAGATGTGTTTTTAATCTAGATTTAAAAAGAGAGAGTGTGTCTGAACCCCGAACATTATCAGGAAGGCTATTCCAGAGTTTGGGAGCCAAATGTGGGAAAGCTCTACCTCCTTTAGTGGACTTTGCTATCCTAGGAACTACCAAAAGTCCAGCGTTTTGTGACCTTAGGGTGCGTGATGGGTTGTAGCGTGGTAGAAGGCTAGTTAGGTACGCAGGAGCTAAACCATTTAGGGCCTTATAGGTAAATAATGATAATTTGTAACTGATACAGAACTTAATAGATAACCAGTGCAGAGACTGTAAAATTGGGGTAATATGATCATATTTTCTTGACCTGGTAAGGACTCTAGCTGCTGTATTGTGGACGACCTGTAGCTTGTTTATTGAAGAAGCAGGACAACCACCTAGAAGTGCATTACAATAGTCCAGTCTAGAGGTCATGAATGCATGAACTAGCTTTTCTGCATCAGAAACAGATAACATGTTTCGTAGCTTGGCAATGTTTCTAAGATGGAAGAATGCAGTTTTTGTAACATGGGAAATATGATTTTCAAAAGACAAGTTGCAGTCAAATATAACAAATTTTTGACTGTAGAGGAAGTAACCGTACATTCATCTAGTTGCAAATGTAATCTACGAGATTCTGTGTATTGTTTTTCGGTTCATTAAGTAATATATCTGTCTTATCCTAATTTAATATGTCAATCTCAATGTCACTTTTATTTATATAGCACCATTCAAACAAAACGTTGACCAATGTGCTAATAATAGGAAATATTTTAATAGGATCTTTTACATTTTTAACACACTCTGTTAGCTTAGATAATTGGGAAGTTTCATCTGGTCTCGTTGAGATATATAGCTGAGTATCATCAGCTTAACAGTGGAGACTAATCCCGTATTTTCTAATAATATTACCAAGGGGCAGCATGTATATTGAAAATAGAAGGGGACCTAGGACAAAGCCTTGTGGCACTCCATATTTTACTGATGATAAATGAGATGACTCCCCGTTTAAATAAACAAAATGTTAGCGATTGGACAGGTAGGATCTAAACCATCTTAGAGCCTGCCCTTGAATACCTGTATAGTTTTGTAATCGATCTATGAGTATGTCATGATCTATGGTGTCTGAAATTCTTCATACAGATCATTTTTATGTAGGAAGGTGCTCAATTGAGCAGACACAACTTTTTCTAAAATTTTAGACATAAATGGAAGATTTGAAATAGGCCTATAATTTGCCAGTACACTAGGATCTAGTTTTGGTTTCTTAATAAGAGGCTTGATAACCGCCAGCTTGAATGGTTTTGGGACGTGACCTAAAGATAACGACGAGTTTATGATATTGAGAAGCGGTTCTTCGGCTACAGGTAACAGCTCTTTCAGTAATTTAGAGGGTACAGGATCTAATAAACATGTTGTTGGTTTAGATACAGTGATAAGTTTATTTAGCTCTTCCTGTCCTATATTTGTAAAGCACTGCAGTTTATCTTTGGGTGCGATGGATGAAACTGAAGTGTTAGACGCTGTAGAATCTACATTCGCTATAGTGAAGCTTCTGTGAACATGGGCCTGTGCTTCATATGGAGACTGTGTTCAGCGTTTAGTGTGTACTTGATCTGTAGAAGCACATCTAACCCATAAGCACAGTGTGTGTGTGTGTGTGTGTGTGTGTGTGTGTGTGTGCGCTGATGCACCTACTCAGGTTAGTGTGTGTGGGCCGATCCAAGCGCTTCAGGCGTCCAGATTTCCTCATAGACTCATTTGAGCTGAGCTTCATCTCTGCACTCGCTTGTGTTTAATCATCACAGCACAGAGAAATGCAGTTATAAACACCACTGTTATCAGATACAGTGCTTGTGATTCAGTGTTTGTCTCCTGAAGCAGCGTCAGAACAGAAGTCAGATGTTTCCTAGAGTTTGAGCTCCAGCAGGATGTCCAGAGCCGCTCTCTGAAAAGGTTGAATCATATATTTATATCATATATCTGTGTTTATTATTAAAAAACCTACTGATGAGCGAGGTTTATAAACCTGGTCTGATTCAGGACAGATCATATTTGATATGATAGCATATACAGGTATGAGCAGGAGATGGGATGTTTCTTTATGAACTGATTCTGTCAGAGGATTCAGTCCTGGACCGAGCAGCTCTTCATGTGTGTCCTGAGAAGAGTTTCACTTGTTCGGGTGTGTGTGTGTGTGTGTGACTGGTCCTCACTAGTAGTGTTCCTCATGTGTTTCTGTGGTGGGTAGTTTAGTGGTAGGGTTAGGAGAAAATATAATTGACCTGATAGAAAATCAATAGAAGCCTAAGCAGTGTCCTCCCTAAAATAGCAAAACAAACGTGTGTGTGGGCCGTTGCTATGGAAACCTCTTCTTCTGGTCCGGTTCATTCAAGCGTGGTCACATGTGATATCACATCAAAGAGGAAGAGCTCGTTTGTGTGACGATGAAAACAAATGAGCTGAAATGATGAACAGAGCAGTTGATCTCGCTCACAAACATCTCCTTGTTATTTCCTTCCTGATCTCTGAGCGCTGTGAGCGTCCTCTGATCTGATCTCACCCGTGTGTCATCACGACTGATCGAGTGTGTGCTCTCTAGTAAGTGTGTGTTGGTGGAGACGGAGCCGTGATGGTAGCTGCTCCTGTTTTTCTGTTTCCTGCCGTGTTCTTTGGCTCAGACCCAGAGCTTCAGCGTCCCACAGAGCAGCTCTTTGTTTCTGAAGATTGAGCTTGAACTCACTAGAAGAGTTGCTAATGGAGACGAGAATAACTCTAGTCCTGAACACAACAGATGACCTGTTTAACACACACACACACACACATATACACACACACACACACACCCTCATATGCACACACTCATATGCACACACACACACACACACACACACACACACTCTCTCTCTGACACACACACACACACACACACACACACACACACTCTCTCTCTCTCTCTCTCTCACACACACACACACTCACACGTGTGGTTAGCAAGGCTGTGTTTATTTGAAAATACAGCGAAACAGTGAAATATTATTCTAGTGTAAATCATCTGTTTTCTGTGTGAATCTGTGTTAAAGTGTAATGTATTTCTGTGATGCTCCGCTGTATTTTCAGCATCATTCCTCCAGTCTTCAGTGTCACATGATCTTCAGAAATCAGAATAATATGATGATTGAAAACAGTTATTGTGTTAATCAGTGTTTCTGAATGAAAAAGATACAGTCCTGTTCAGGAAGGTTAAAGTCGTCAGCAGGTCGTTAGCGTGTCTCTGGAGAGGGTTATGGACTGTAATTGCTTGGTGTCCGAGAAACAAAAACACACTCCGATCACAAACAAACTCTGCTTTGAGCTTCTTCTGTGTGACCGAACAAACTCTGCTCATGATCTGGAGTCAGATTCACTTCAGATTCACACCGTTTCCTGAACTCATGCAGTCAGAGATGGAGGTCAGGGGAAATGTTCTTCCTTCAGGAAACAGTCACTCCCTCACTTCCTGTTCTGATGTTTGATTGACAGCTGCACCCGTGTGACCGGGAGCTGATTGGTTGTATGTGTTTGGGGGCGGGGTCAGGGGTTGTCAGGGAAACGCTCAGCTGATTCAGTGGGCATTCATGCTTTATTTTCGTCACACAATAGCAGTGATAAAAAGCCATTGTGTTATTTCCAGAGTTTGAGGAGATGATTATTACTGTGATTAGAGCAGAAGGTTATCGCTGCGTCACAGCAGAACAGAATCATTTTTAGCTCTCGTCGAGCATTAAAGGAAAAATCCACCCAAACATGACACGTTTATGATCTGTATTTCTGTGTATCACACGGCAGACGTTCACTAGAAACCACTCAGATTTGAACATGTAAGCAGCTGAAAATAAACTGTGATGAAACTGTTTGTGTTTTGTTTGCAGTCACTATCCCAAGACGTCGTTCACGATCGTGACGGACACACCGGAGAACCTGCGTCTGAAGCAGCAGACTGAACTACAGAGTCAGGTGAGAGTCACACCTGTGTCTGGATCTGGAGCTCGTCTCACTGAAGCTCACATCAGAGCATTAAGCAGAAACCCAAACGTGTTTCAGGATGGAGGTTCATGTAGAGCAGAAGCACACAGAAACACTGCAGATATCTGGAAACCGTGTCACACGTCTGTTATTAAACCTGGATGTTTGAGCACAAAGATTATCCTGAGCCAGCCTGGGAACTGAACAGAGAAGCGCTTGAGTGATAAATATTTCAGATTCTGCAGTGTTTGTGTTTCCAGACGTTCAGATGAGTTCGTTCGGATCATTCGCAGTGTTCGCTCGTTATGTTCAGTCGATTGAGATCGACGCTGATGTCCCACATATCACTGCACATTGTGTCTGTGTTTTACATCGGAGGACTGTGACCTAAAAACAGCTCACGGCTCATAAAACACTGCACTCACTGTAAAATATCACAGTGCTTGCGCTCATCAGGAAGTGAACCAGTCAAGATCT
This sequence comes from Carassius auratus, assembly GCF_003368295.1. NCBI lineage: Eukaryota > Metazoa > Chordata > Actinopteri > Cypriniformes > Cyprinidae > Carassius > Carassius auratus. Next base: position 22,951,516 of record NC_039266.1, read on the forward strand.
GGTCGATTCAGTCATAGTGAATCATTTCAGACTTCAGTGAAACCAGTTTAGATTTCTTTTAGCTTTTTAAACAAAACCCTTTTTACAGTGTGTGTGTGTGTGTGTGTGTGTCACACTGCTGACAGAAGGTGATGACAGACCAGAGCAGATGCTGCTCCTCTCGAAGAATCACTCTTCTGCAGGAAGTGATTCTTTAATTCATTCAGTTTGAATCTGCTAGAAGAGTCTCAGTCCTGCAGGAAGTGATTCGCTCTCTCTGAGCTGGTGCTGTCGGTCACATGCATGTGTTTGGGTCAGACTGTGATCACAGTATTGGTGACGGCGAGAGTCACTGTGATGTTTACTGTCAGAATGACTGTGACTGATTGAGCAGTGTTCTGACCTCATGGTGTTTGCAGGTGAGATACAAGCGAGACTTCGAGGAGAGCAAAGGCCGAGGCTTCAGTATCGTCACAGACACACCGGAGCTGCAGAGACTCAGAAGAACACAGGAGCACATCAGTAACGTATGATACCCCTGTGTGTGTGTGTGTGTGTGTGTGTGTGTGTGAGGTGCCTGGTCTCTGATAACAAACACACAATATCACACTACTGTCACTATGAATGAAAATGGACTGGAGCGACTCTGAGACGCAGGTGACTGTGTGACAGGATTGATTATATAGAATATGTGATATAATATCTTCAGAGTAAGGTCCCTGATGTGTCTGTGTCTCCGGAGGTCTGCTCCGCCGTGTGTGATGTCACTGTCAGCTGTTTCCACCCAGAGGTGGTGTTTTTATGTAATATTTCAAAATGCTCAAGTCCTGTAGTTTTCACATTCTTTATGTTTATGTTTATGTCACGTGATGCGGCCAGTAAACACTGCTCTGTAATTACAGCCAATGAAAAGAGGAAACAGGGCTTTAAACACGTTTACTCCACTGAACTTCCTGTGGTTTAGAGCTGCTGATGTTCACAGAGCTTCGTGTTTGAAGTCACTGGAAGTTTGTAAATTCTGTGTTTTCCATTTTTTATTACATTTGTAATATTCAAAAACATGTCTAATCAAATTCACTAAATTTGGATTCTGTGTTCAGATTTAATACAAATGTATAATCAAACACGTCAGAATCAATTGAGTTCATAAAATGCTAATAATTTAATCAATCTTTTAAAATATAATCAAGTGAAAATATAACAATTATTTTAATAAACATTTTTCAGTTTTATTCTTAAAGTAAAAGTTCAAAACATTATTTAAGATTTTACTCTATTCAGAAATATTATAAATTAAAACAAGAATTAAAACCATCTCCTGATTTAGTGAAATTCCTCAAAGATTATGTTTTATTCAGTTATCTGAAATCTTTAAAATCAGTAAAAATGAATTAAACATTTTCTGAAGTAGTTTTATAGTCTTCCTGTAGTCGAGATGCAAGTCAATATTTGTGTTGAGATGACTGGAGACTGAAATATTAATCAAGCTCTTCTGTGTTGTTGAGGATTGTTATGATCCGGTTGTGATGATGAATGTTGGAGCTGCAGGACTCATGGAGCGGCCCATATGGCATCTCACAGACGTTTGGCTGCAGAACCAACACACACGGCCAGATCAACACACACACACACACACACACACGCACACACACACGCACACACACACCCACACACACACACACACACTCACTCACACAAACACACACACACACACACGGCCAGATCAACACACACAAACACACAAACACACATACACACACACACACACATGGCCAGATCAACACACACACACACGGCCAAATCAACACACACACACACACACACACACGTTTGTTTTTGTGTAAAGTGTGTTCATCCCATAGGTGTAATGGTTTTTATTCTGTAGAAACTGTATATTCTATGTCCCTTCACCAACCCTACACCTAACCCTAACCCTCACAGGAAACTTTCTGCATTTTTACTTTCTCAAAAAAACTCATTCTGTATGATTTATAAGTGTTTTGAAAAATGGGGACATGGGTTATGTCCTCATAAGTCACCCTCTCCTTGTAATACCTGTGTCATACCCATGACATTATACAGAGTTGTGTCCTGATATGATACACACACACACACACACAGCCAGATCAACACACACACAGTTGTGATGAAATGTTGGGTTAGCTGGAACCACCAGGAGTTGTGTCTTAGTAAGGTTGAGCAGAAGGTCATGGTCACTCATCCAGCTAGAAATGTCACTCAAACAGAAATGAAATGCGAGCAGCTACCGTCGGATCATCTGGATGGAATGAGAAGTAGATCTGAGTATCATCAGCCCAGCAGTGATAGCAAAATCCATGCTTCTAAATGACAGATCCTAATGATGTCATGTAGATGGAGAAGAGAAGTGGTCCAAGTACTGAGCCTTGAGGAACCCCAGTAGCAAGAAGTTGTGACTTAGAAACTTCACCCCTCCAAGACACACTGAGAGCTCATACACAGCCAGATTCCACCTGACCAACACACATACATATGTGTTCCTGTGGCTCAGTGGTAGAGCATTGCGTTAGCAGTGTAAAAGGTTGTGGGTTCAATTCTAAGGGGACACATGATAGGTAAAAAATGTTAGCCTGAATGCACTGAAAGTCGCTTTGGATAAAACCATCTGCTAAATGCGTACATTTAAATGCATACATACTAATATAAAAGTGACGTGACATGTGGCCAAGTATGGAGACCATCTTCATTTATCCCCTCCAAAGTGCACACACTCCGTGAACACACACCCGGAGAAGTGGGCATCCAGGGAGCAGTTGTGGGTTCAGTGTCTTGCTCAAGGGCACCTCAGTCGTGGGTGAAGAGAGCACTGTTCATACACTTCCTCCGCCTACAATTCCTTCCGGCCTGAGACTCAAACTCACAACCTTTGGTTTACGAGTCCAACTCTCTAACCATTAGGCCACGACTTGCCCAATAGGTTTACACACACACACACACACACACACGCTGAAATCTCAAGACTGTGTTTCTATGAAAGCAGGACCATGGTGACGCCTGTGTTTGACATGACCACATTAAAACATGACTGACATGTCACATGCATGACGACACATGGGCTTATCAGAGACCAGACCGCACCGCAACACACACCTGAAGTGTGTGTGTGTGTGTGTGTGTGTGACGTTCTCTCTCTCAGGCGAAGTATCATGAGGAGTTCGAGCGCTTGCGGGGTCGAGGCGCCACACACACCCTCGATGAGCAACACATGGCACATCTCCATGGAGACCAGCTGATGGGCGCCGGCGACGGTTACCATGGCGTCCAGCCGCAGGTGGTTGAGATGGACCGTAGATCAGCAGGAGCCACTGGTCAGTCCATCACTAATACTCATTTTTAATATTAATATGATTCTTTCTGACTTTATGGAACTTCATGTGAGGTTTTAGTTTTATATTGTTATGTGTGTGTGTGAGTGAGAGCAGATGAAAGTGTTGGACTGTGTTTGTGCAGGTGTGTTCCAGCATCACTCCCATCATGCTCCGCAGCACCAGCAGGGTCACGCTCACATGCAGGCCGTCCGCAGCGTTCGCTCTCCTCCTCACACGGTGAGAGAAAACACAGCTCACGCCACACTGCGCTTCATCACACACACACACACACACACACACACACACACTTTTCTCTACAGTTGTTTGTATTATACTAGAATTTGTGTGACATTCACACAAGTGTTGTGTCCAGCAGAGGGTGTACCGGGCGCTGTATGATTACGCCGCTCACGATCACGACGAGGTTTCCTTCCGCGACGGAGACGTGATCGTTAACGTGCAGCCCATCGACGAGGGATGGATGTTCGGCACGGTCCAGCGCACCGGAAAGTCTGGCATGCTTCCGGCTAACTACGTGGAGTGTTTGCACTGAGATCATCATTCACACATGAACACAGCTTCTGTCTGCGTCTGTCATCACTGATCAGACAATCATCTGATTATACTCACACCAAAGCTTACTTCTGCCACAGATAACACTTTTTAAAAAAGGTAACTGCTTTTTTAGATGAACAGTTTATTTGCAAAAACAGATAACTCATGTTTTTTGTTATGTTTTCATTGATTTATTGTGTTTTAGCTGTATTTTTATTTAGTTATTTGTAACCTGATCAAAATAACCCAAATACAGTTTGATTGAGATTAATTTGAATACACTTGAAGAAAAAACATGATTTTCGAAAACTGTTAAAAATGGAGTTATCTGTTTTTGCAAATGAACCCTTCAGATCTTTTTTTTTCTTGCAACTAAGTTTATATCTCGATTTAGACTTTTTCTCTCTCAGAATTGAGATATAAACTCATAATCTTCAGACAAAAAGTCAAAATATCTAACACTTCTGAGTTTCTAACAACACTTTTTTCTCACAATTTTTGTCTGAATTATGCAGAAACATTTTAAATTGTCAGTTACTTTGTATGATTTTTATTCTGTGGCAGAAACAAGCTTCATGAGAATCAGATGAATTAATATCTGATCTATCTGAGGTTAATAATAATCCATAATTATATAATTGATATTTGAATGAGGCTGTAGTCACACTGATGATCTGTTTAATGATTCATGTTCTTCACCAGCGTTATGATGCCATCACACATTACTGGGACTAGTTCTGAAGCGATGTTAATTCAGGTTGTTCGTTTACTAATCAGTTCAGTTTCTGGAGCTTGAACAGGTTGATGATGTTCTAACATACGACTGTTTGTCAGCAGTCCAGATCTGCACAGAAGCCATGTGATGTAGAAAACAATCATCTACTGTATGTAGAAACCACTCTTTTTCTAATGTTTGATTTTAAAAAAGTTTTCTGAAGAGGATTAATGGATAAATGTGACCAGCTTTAGTGGCTCACTGTTCTGTTCATCACATAGACGTGATGTTCGCTTTAATTAATCACATTAGTTTGGTTTATTTACAGGAGTAACATGTTGATCTGTCATCAAACAGGCGTTTGATCAGCATGAACAGAGTCTGATGTGATCAGTGTTTGTGAACTCAATCATTCACAGAGGAACCGAACAGACAAACGATTCATTCGTTCAGTTGTCTATATGATTCAGTTCAGATCTGCTGATTCAATCATCTTTAGACTGTAAACAGTTGCATTTGCTGACAGTTAGAGCTCTGTCAGGTCTTCTTTTCTACTGATTGCACTGATTCACATAGTCTGAATCAGTGATTCACCTCAGAACGACTCTTTCTGAATCAGAGTTCTGTCAGATTTTAAGATGAGTAAAGTACGTGATAAATGCATGACACTGGATGCATTATAAGCTAAATATCAGCAGGTTGTGGGTGTGATTGTATGTGTTCGGATCGCAGGAGTATGGTGGGATCGAAGGGTTTTATTTACTTTATTATAAATCCTCTCATTTATCGTCACTTTGACCTATTTATCCACCTCATTGTCTTCTGTTAACATTATATAACTTGTAGTGTTCCACAGTTATTGACATTTTAATTAATAAAAAGCTTTGTTCAGCATTTTGTGTGATTGGTGCTCTGTCTCTGCGAGTGTGGCGCACGCGCGAATCTCAACGAATGCGACGTGTCTCTGTGCGTGTGACGTCAGCGCTGGCAGGATGGGGCGCATGCGCAGCGTGGGAGGCGCTGTAGGAGGCGCTGAGAATCGTTTAAATCACAGTACGGTGTTTGTTTTGTGGCAGTTTCACATTAGCATATAATCATGTACATGTATTTATTCTGATCGACAAATCCCATGCATGCATCCCAGAAAACTTTTAAAAATGTTTTTAAAACATAAACACTCAAAGTAATCTCAGTAGAATGTGATTGGATCATCCTAAACAAGCGCTAAGCAAGGTAACAGCTATCACGTGACATTGTTGCCTCGGTAGAAGCTTCGAAAACTATTTTACACCTAATTAATGCTATAATGGTAATCTATCGAACTTATAAAATGGAAAACACGCACAGAAGAGCTCATATATATTATTTAATAATTTAAGGCATTCGAACGCCCCGCCCATCGCCAGCGCCTCAATCGCGCTCATTTGATTTCTATAGCGACACGTGTCTCTGTGCGTGTGACGTCAGCGCTGTCCCGGATGAGGTCAGTGTGGACTTGTGCAGCGCTTCAGACGTGTCTTTCTGTCGTTTCTTCTCGTTTATTATCAGTGATTCTCCTTTGTTTCTCGTGATCAGAGTCATGAAACTGTTACAGAAGCTACTACTGCTGCTCTTGCTGGCGTTTCCCGCGACGCTGCTGCTGAAGGGTGAGTTTATTGAGCGTCATCAGGCCGCATCTCTCTGTAATATCTGAAATAATAACCAATAACGCGATCAGTGCACGGTTACTGATCGATAATGAGCGCTCTGGAGGTGCTCTTAGTGTGTGTATATATATATATATATATATAAGTGTGTGTGTGTGTGTGTGACGTGTCCTTCCGCGCCGCTCACACTCACTCAAACTCTCGGTGAATCGCATCAGAACCGAACACAAGCTTCACATTAACTCTCTCTTCTGTAGTGCACTGAAGCACTAGTGCCCTTCTGTCACTGTAGTGTTGATGACGTGTCACAGTACACACTCCTCACTCTTAAACATTACGAGTTCAATGCTTTTAAAGAAGTGTTTTCTGCTCACCAAGCCGGCTTTTATTTGATACAAAGTGCAGCTAACATTCTGGAATATTATTCTAATGTAAATCATCTGTTTTCTGTGTGAATCTGTGTTAAAGTGTAATGTATTTCTGTGATGCTCCGCTGTATTTTCAGCATCATTCCTCCAGTCTTCAGTGTCACATGATCTTCAGAAATCAGAATAATATGATGATTTACTGCTCAAGAAACATTTCTGATTATTATCAGTGTTGAACACAGTTTTGTGTGTGTGTGTGTGTGTGTGTGTGTGTGTCCAGGGCCGGTTGTTTCTGCACAGGATGCTACTGATGAAGAGGAGGCTGTGGATGAAGATGGAGCTGATGATGTGATGGATGAGGATGATGAAGCTGAGGTGGAGGATGATGAGAACACTGAACTAGTAAGAGAACTAACTATTATTAACCTCTCGTGGTCCGAGCGGTCAGTGCAGACACTCATGCTGTGGTTTCTTCTGTCAGACGGAAGAAAAAGAGGAAGAGGAGGAAGAAGCTCTGGTGGGAGAGATAAAGGCTTCACCCAACGCTGACACCACCATCCTCTTCGTCAAAGGAGAAGGTGAACGAGTCGAACACACACTCAGACGATGACACGTCTGTTCAGTGTCTCAATACTGCATCACCTTTGTTACTAAAATACATTATATTAATATCAAGACTTTGTTTAACTATAAAGACTTGTTTGATCATGAAGTTCTAATGTGAAACCTGTCACACTCGATCTCTTCACGTCTTGAGAGTTTAGTGTTTTATCAGTCAGAGCTCTTCTAGTGTAACTGTAGAAGTGTTCAGCTTCATCTAGACTCAAATCTCTCCTGATTGTGATCCAGTAAAGGTCAGAATAAGGTCAGTAATATCTCCAGATGAACTCTTCCTGGACTGAAGCAGCTCAGCTTTACTTGATTCTCCATCAATCATGTTTTAGAGTCTCAAATCTGATCCTCAGGATCTTTTGAGGAGCGTTTGTTTCCAGAAGCTTTACTTTCACTGTTCCTCAGCGGAGGAATGATCTTCACAAGCCTCCAGAACATCTCACATCTTCTGAGGAGCCTTGATTTCTTCAGCTCTCAGTCTCTGTGTTATATTTGCGGATCATTCACATTAATTTCATCGCATAAATCTCAGCGTGTTATTTCAGAGTCAGTGTTTAGTTTCTGATCTGGAGGTGAACTCTGATTCACTGATGGGAGTTTCTTCTGTCGCTCTTTCGTTCTCTTCCTGAATGGCAGATTTTCCCGCCAACAACATCGTGAAGTTCCTGCTGGGATTCACTAATAAAGGCTCGGAGATGTTCGTGGTGGAGTCTCTAGACGCTTCCTTCCGTTACCCGCAGGACTTCCAGTTCTACATCCAGAACTTCACAGCGCTGCAGCTGGGGACCGAGGTTCCTCCTCAGCGTCAGGCCTCCTTCGAGTACTCCTTCATCCCTGCGGAGCCCATGGGGGGGCGGCCCTTCGGCCTCGTCATCAACCTCAACTACAGGGACAGCAGCGTGAGTGTGTGTGTGTGTGTGAGAGAGAGGGAGTGTGTGTGTGAGAGAGAGAGAGAGAGGGAGTGTGAGTGTGTGTGTGTGCGCGAGAGAGAGAGAGTGCGTGAGAGAGGGAGAGGGAGTGTGTGTCTGTGTGTGTGAGCAGAACGTCTCTGGACTCGATCCTCTCTCGCTCACTCGTCTCCTTCTTCTGTTTCAGGGGAACGTGTTCCAGGACGCTGTGTTCAATCAGACGGTCACCATCACTGAGAGAGAGGACGGTCTGGACGGAGAGACGTAAGTGTGCTGCAGCGAGAGAGGAGATCAGGCTCTGGGCAGCAGGCGGCGCTCTGATCGTGTGTGTGTGTGTGTGTGTGTGTGTGTGCGCAGGATCTTCTTGTACGTGTTCCTGGCGGGTCTCGGTCTGCTGCTGGTGGTCGGCCTTCATCAGCTGCTCGAGTCACGCAAGGTGAGACGCTCATCATCATCATCCGCTCTTCATCATTACCCTGCTGTCAGAGTCTGTGCTTCAGTGTGTGTGTGTGTGTATGTGTGTGTGTCACAGAGGAGACGGCCCGCAGCTAAAGTGGAGATGGGAACCTCGAGTCACAATGATGTGGACATGAGCTGGATCCCACAGGAAACACTCAACCAGATCAGTGAGTGTCAGCCAATCACAGACTGATACACTGATTCACACACACTGGGTTCACAGCCAATCAGATGACTCGAATAGTCTTTAAATTAGAGTTTAGTTTACAGCATTTCTCTAAAATACTCCACAATCCACCAAAATAAAGCTTGAAGATTTAGTTTTGGAACTAGTAGTGTAAAAAAATCACATGTATTTGTTTTACAAAACCGTTATAATTAGTGCTGTCAAACAATTACTCACGCCCAAAATAAACATTATTTGTGTGTGTAGTGTATATGTTATGTATAAATATACATGTGTATATTTCAGAAACTTTATTTTTATATTAAATGTTTATAATTCTTTTTTTTTATATATATATACTGTGTGTGTGTGTGTGTGTGTGTATTTATAATAATAATGCATAATAGACTGAACACACACATTATGCAAACAATGTGATTATAATGAATGAAAACAGTTCTGTCTTCATATTTTATATTTAGAGGACAAAACTGATAATAATAGGCTTACAATAACACTTATCATTGATGATAAAAATCTATTATATTGGAAAAAGGTGATATATATTCTTGGCACAGTGAGATATATATATATATATATATATATATATATATATACTTCAGCTGTGTGTCGTGACTAGTGATTGAAGTATTGACAACTTTAGGTAAATATCTGAGTCCAGGGTGAGTTTGTGTCTGATCTGCTCTGGTCTTCCTCCTCTCTCTCTCTCTCTCTTTCTCTCTCTCTCGCTCTCTCTCTCACGCTGCTCTTCGTCTCTTCTCCTCTTCCTCTCATGAGCTCAGTGGCGAGTCGGCGAGGTGAGCGTTGATTCCTATCTTTCTGTCCTCTGATCTTCATCATGTGACTCGCGTCTGATCATGTGACTGACGTGTGTGTGTGTGTGTGTGTTTCTCAGATAAAGCGTCTCCTGGACGATCTCCACGCAAGAGGACTCAGAAACGCTCGGCCGGATCGGACGAGTGAGACACACCATCTTCATCTTCATCTGTGTCTACAGTGAGACGGAGAGTCTGTCCATCACTGGACGCCAACAGAGACTGATACACACACACACACACACACAGACACACACTCACATGTACAGGCCGTTTTTTAAAGTGACAGTGCGCGAGGAGTTGGCCGCTCAAGCTTCTGTCGGTCTGCTTTATTTTAATCAGAGCGTCTGGATTCTTCTGATCGTTGTCTTCGGTGAGGACTGATGCTCTGAGCTTCACTCTTCATCATCACCGCTTCTTCTGTCCGAACATCAGTCGATCACGACTCGTTTGTTTGCAGGAGCAGCATGATTCATTTCATTTCTCTGGTTTTCTTCATGATTTGCGTGTTGTGACGCTGATGTCATGTGATCTGGTCATGTGACTCGAGGACACGCCACTTCTTTTTTTGACAGAAGACTGTTGTCTTTTTTTCTTGTTTTGTTTTCGTTCAGTCTGATAAAGTGTCAGCTGTGAGCGAGTGCTGATGTACAGATTGAAATGTACTTGGAAAAATACAAATAAACTGAAATGACAAAAGTGTTTTCTTCCGTGTGATGTCTCTGGTCGTATCTTTAGTTCCTGGATGTGAGGATTCAGTTTTCATCTGTTTCTGTGAGTTTAAACTTGTAGTTCACCCTTCTATAAATGAAGGCTTTAAGTCTTAAATGATGACAAGAAGTCTTGTTTTCTGAGTCACTGAACAAAATGGAAATATGAAAATAAAAATTGTTTATCCTTTTGTTAGATATTTGCTTTTGATTGAATTATAAACTCAATTTAGATGAGTTCTTTGTCTTCGATTTCCTTTATTTGTTCTTGAAAAGCTTTATATTCAGGAATCTGTTCAGATCTTGAGCTCCATGAACCCCCACAGCTGAATTAATGTGTGATGGTTAATAAATCATTATTACTGATGGAAATACTTTGCGTTATGAGTGACGTGTTTTGTCTGAACATTTGAAATTTACCTTCCTGCATCTTTCCATTCATTATGCAGCGATATTCCTAACAGAAGGATCATGTGACACTGAAGACTGGAGGAATGATGCTGAAAATACAGCGGAGCATCACAGAAATACATTACACTTTAACACAGATTCACACAGAAAACAGATGTTTTGAATAGTAATAAGTTAAATTTTTTAACAAATAAATGCAGCCTTGTGTCTTTAAGGCGCCCGTCTGTCTGTGTGTGTGTGTGTGTGTGTGTGTGTGTGAGAGAGAGAGAGAGAGTTCTGGAGTTTCTGAGTCTCCTCGGGTTTTCAGATGGTTCCTCTGGAGTTTCGCGCGCGTCTGTGTTTGAGAGATTAATGTAACACGCGCTCGATACTTTCACACTGATAGTCTTTGATGTCGCCGCTCAGTCTGTCAGTCAGGCGCGCTTTGTCTTTGATGTTTGAGCTGTTTGTTTATTGCGCCTCTCTCTCTCTCTCTCTGTGTGTGTGTGTGTGTGTCTCTCGTCAGTGTGCTTCTGTAGGTTCGGTTCGTAATGCAGCCTTCATCTTCATCTTCTGTAATAAAGCACTGTGCGCCAGTGACGTCAGCAAGTGTCTCACTCAGGTAAGAGTCTCTCATTCTCAGTGTTTATGTTGGTTTGAAGGATCACAAACACACAGAAGCTCGAAGCTGAAGTTCAGTGAATCGCAGCAGCTTTATGCTGCAGTGTGTCTACATATCTGCAATATGTCAGTATATCATGTTTATCACACTGTCTGCTCATACAGTCACAGTGTGTTGTGTGTCTAAATCTTAAATGCTGTGAGACTGAGCTGTTGGTGTTGCTGGATCGGTTTGGTGTTTCTCTGAATGTGATTCAGGGTTGAGGAATATTTATGAATTATGATGTTTCTGAAGGAGTCTCTTCTGCTCTCCAAAAATGTGTTTATACAGTCAGAATCTGGAATATTATTCTAATGTAAAACAGCTGTTTTCTGTGTGAATCTGTGTTAAAACCTGCACCAGAACGCCCTCGTCCTCAAAGCATCTCACCCTCGCACGTGTCAGTGATTATGAATAGATTAAATGAAACAGGACAAATTTAATCTTGACAAACTATGTATCATTATAAAGATCTAAGCCTCAAGCATCGACGACAGATCGCTGTTTTTCAATGGAAAGCTTATAAAGACTGTATTTGCTACATTTGTGTAAGCAGTACACATAAAAACATGAACATTAGAAACGCTGTACATACCAGATCCGTCGTAATAACGAGTCATAAACACATCCACAGCTGTAAATCCCGGTTCAGTTAGAAAGGTAAGGGTCCACTGAACAACATCTCATGAAGCACGTTTAGTCCAACGAAGCAATAACGTTGTAATATGGATCATAATTCCTTTGTTTACGTTTCATGTCTTCAGCGACAGAACTGTTTGCGTCCGTTATGGAATAACTCACGGTCGGAAACTGCGTCTTTGTAGAAAAACACGGCATGGTTTTGCAGCGTAAAGTGTCACAAACAGAATGAAGCGATCCACCGGAAAAAAGAATGAATTAAAAATAGGCGGAAGATCGTTTATTTGAATTTGGCGCTCTCTCCTGGAGCATGTGACGCGCTCTGACGCACCTGTCAGCTGATGGAGGCGGAGCTTACAGCGTCGTTTTTCTTTGTTTCTTTTATTTTTAAACAGTTTTTATATATGTGAGAGTGTGTTTTATGTTGAATGTGAATGTATCTGCATGATAACCATCTGTTTGAGTGCAAACCAGCTCGCTATCACTGTATGATCACGGCTATCAAAGTGAACGTGTCTATATGAATAGAGAGAGTGGATTATTTACTTTGGCACATTTGTGTTATTACCATCTGTATAAGTGGCCATCAGCACATCAGCACTTATTTTCATCATAATTCATTGTAAAAGATGCATTTTTAGCAGTCTGTAATTGGCAAACAAAGTTAAATGCTTTTTTTTATTATTATTATTATTTTTTTTCTTACTCAAATTATTCTTATTGTATTTTTCTAGGGCTCAAATAAATAATTTATATGATGTCTAGGTTTCTGTCTAGTGTTTTATAATTGAAAAAAAAAACTATGCAGTGGTATGTTTATTGACTAAATAGTTTGTAGAAGCCTTCAATACTATTGGGAAATATATTTTCTTATATTGGGGGGTGGGGGGTGTAGACATATTCTCATAAAAATATTTGCAGGAGTCTAATTTTTCATTATATTTTATTCAGATTTGAAATAGAAACTCATGAGACATGTGGCTTTCAACCCATTACTTTTCTAGATTTCTCCAGGACTCATTTCATGTATTTTTATATCAAATAAAAAAATATTTAAGAGTGGTAAAAAAAATTCAAGGCACTTCAGTGTCTATAACTTTTAATATTTTTGAGCATTATCAAATCTGGTTGATAAAAAGTGAAGCCCAAAGGGTCTTCTTTCTAAAGACACCACAAGTATGTTTCTAACACACTGAAGTAGGAAACTATTAAAATTATAAGTTTGATAGAGCACTTTCAGCTGTGAGTCCCATAATGGGGGGTGCTGGCTAACAGGTTAAAGTGTAATGTATTTCTGTGATGCTCCGCTGTATTTTCAGCATCATTCCTCCAGTCTTCAGTGTCACATGATCTTCAGAAATCATGATAATATGATGATTATATGATGATTAATGCTCAAATTCTGTAGAATTATCGGTTCATATCTGATGCACCAGTTTCCTCTCTGCACAGGTTTCTCCGATTCAGAAAACACACACACACACACACACACACACACACAGTATAAGAACCTGAAGAATGCCAGAATGAGCTCAGACCGCACAGGATTAACCCTGCGTGAACACGGCTCAGAGTCTCAGGATGAAGAGCACAGCCGAACCGGTTCTGAACCTTGACCTGGAAGTCTGAAGATTGAGTTCTAGTAAGTGTGTGGTTCACAGTTGTGAGAAAATGGGGAATTGTGTAAGCAATCCAGAAAAACTATCATTTATTTGTTAAGAGCTATGGAAGAACAGCACTAATATGAAGGATCATCAGTGAACTGTGTTATTAATAAAGGCAATTTTACCTCATGATCGCTTCAGTGAACGAACAGCAGTGATTGTGTGTGAAACTTTATTGGACAGATTAAGAGAATATGATCAGCGCTCTCCATGATCACAAACACAGCTGTATGTACAGAATCATTAAAACTCTCTGCTCATCTGTTGAGTGTTCAGTTAAAAACGTTCATGAGAAACGAAACGCCGCGTCCGTCTGAGCAACAATGTGCTGCGATTAAAAGAGCGACGCTCAGCCCTTGAGACCAGAGTCTGCAGACGCTCAAGTGTTCTCTGGAGGAGGAAGACACGATTAAGGCTTCTGTGGTGAAGTCAGAGAGGTGCATTCTGGGCCAGCGGGTCAGTAGGTGGAGGACGTGGTGCTCATGGCGTCCTCGTTCAGACGTGTGCTGCTGGGGTGAACGCTGGCGAAGTATTTGACGTCTTTATCCACATCTGTCTGCAGAGAGACGAGTGTGTGCTCCAGCGCCTCCTGCTGACCGTTCACCGAGCTCACAAAATACTCTACACACACACACACAGAGAGAGAGAGAGAGAACATGAGCCAGAGCACGCACACACACACGCACACACACACACACACACACACACACCTCGCTCCAGCAGCGTCTGCCGCAGGGTTTTGGCCAGCAGCACACGGACGTTAGGGACCGGATCAGACGCCAGCTGAAGAAGAGGAGGAAGAAGATGCTCGGAGAACTGCTCCAGAGACAGACACTCCTCCTCTATAGACAGCTGAGCAGAGACGAGACGTCAGGAGCCGCACGACACCCATGATGAGGATGATGATGATGATGATGAAGAGCACGGCTCACCTGACAGACGAAGGCAAACGCCTGACGACCGGACCACTTCTGAGAGTGACAGAACTTCTCCACCAGCTCTCCCAGAAAACTGACCAGCAGAGACGAACACGACGACAGCTTCCTGATGATCTCGCTCACCTGCACACATCAGACACGCAAGAGATTCACGGAGAACCACTCACGGAGAACCACTCAGAACGATTCAGAGGATTGAAAAAAATAGTAAAAAAGTAGCAGCACAAAAAAATAAAATAAAAGGACATTTAAAAAAAAAAAATGCATAAAAATGAAAAAAATAAAATAAAAAAATAAATATACAGAAAAAAAGAAGGGGATTAAAAAAGTTATAAATAAAGAAAAAATATATAATTAATAAAATATTTTTTTATAAATATGAAAATTATAAAATCATGAAAATTATAAAAATAATAATGAATGATTTGCTTTTTGCAATAAGTGCAAAAAGTAAAAAAAATACATAAAAGGAGGAAAAAAAAACAAAAAACAAAACAGAAAAATAAAGCGAGTGAGTGAGGAGTGTGTGTGGTCAGTACCAGTCTGTAGGACGTCCAGCGCACAGACGACACGCGGTCAGAACACAGACACAGAGCCAGCGGCCGCAGATAATCATGAACATCCTGAGCACTGTACAGCTCCAGCAGCAGCACCAGCTGCCTGTGACACACACACACACAGGTCAGAACACACACACACACACACAGACACACACACACAGAGAGAGGGATCGTACTCGGCCAGCTCGGAGCGAAACCTCCAGTTACGACTGTTATCTGTCACCAGAAACTCCTGCAGCTGATACAGATACTTCCTCCGAGTGTCCTGATGCAGCAGCTGCAAGACACACACACACACACACACACACACCATCATCACCATCCTCCTCCAGAAACAAGCCTGACCACCGGCCAGACTGTCTTTCTCAAAACCCCAAGAAAGACAAATAAATAAGAAGGAGAGACCCCCCAGGAATGAGGAACACAGACACTGCTCTGTGCAGAAACCTTGAGGAAGTCGTAGAGGTGCTTGAGGACGCCGATGCGAACCTCGTCCAGATCCTTCAGGAAGCTGTTGAAGATGGGCACCAGATGAGCAGCGGTCAGCTGATCTCCCAGAATCAGAGCCAGCTCATGGATGGAGAACGCTAGTGTCCGCCGCACCTTCCACTGACACACACACACACACACACACACACACACACACACACACACACACACACACACACACGCGGTCAGCACCTGCTCTCATTCCAGTGCCTGTTGTTAGGGTTACACACACACCCTCTCTCTCTCACACTCTCTCCCACACACACCCTCTCTCTCCCACA
The DNA here is from genome assembly GCF_003368295.1 of Carassius auratus. NCBI lineage: Eukaryota > Metazoa > Chordata > Actinopteri > Cypriniformes > Cyprinidae > Carassius > Carassius auratus. Next base: position 22,967,439 of record NC_039266.1, read on the forward strand.
CACACACTCTCACACTCTCTTCCACACACACACACACTCTCTCTCTCTCTCACACCCTCTCCCACACACACACACACACACACTCTCACACTCTCTCCCACACACACACTCTCACACTCTCTTCCACACACACACACACACACACTCTCTCTCTCTCTCACACCCTCTCCCACACACACACACACACACTCTCACACTCTCTCCCACACACACACTCTCACACTCTCTTCCACACACACACACACACTCTCTCTCTCTCTCACACCCTCTCTCTCTCACACACACACACTCTCTCTCACACACTCTCTCCCACACACACACACACACCTGCATGTCGGAGGCCAGCGTCTCGTAGGTGTCGCGCAGGCAGTGCCAGTTCTGTCGTCCCAGGGTCAGAGCGACTCCAGGCAGACTGAAGGCACAGTGCCTCGCGATCTCCATATCCACCGTCTGAGCGCGAGACGGGTCCGTCATCGACAGATACTGCTCCAGCAGCGCCTGGGGAACCACATCCTGCAGCACAGCATCATGGGAAGGAGTCGTCAGAGCAGTGCATCATGGGAACGAGTTAGGGATGTTCATTTTAACCAGTTAACCGTTAAATAAAATAGTAATAATTAAATAAAATATAATTTTTTTTGCAGCATTGTTTAAATTACTGAACCCCTCTGGTCCCACTTTGTAAAAAAAAAAAAAAAAACCTTCTCGTGGCCTGAAGAATTATAAAGGACTAAGAATATGCAGCCTACAGGATTTACATTACTGTATTAACAGAATTGAATTGATTGTGATGAACAGTACTAGTAAATAA